>NW_026928589.1:0-33697 GCF_032062105.1 Saccostrea cuccullata | reverse complement strand
ATTTGAGTCAAACAGCACCTCTACGTCAAGTAATCATTAATTATAATTACACAACACTAAAACAACGGGAAAAGTCAAATTCTAATGATTTAAAGATTTTCATAAAAGAAGTACCAGACAAATAGTGATTGATTGTCTGATGTTTTAACGTCCCTCTTGAGAATTTTTCACGCATATTGACACGCCACCTATTGCCGGTGGAGAACTGCAAATTGTATCCTATACTCGGCACATAGTTACGGCAATTGAGCAGGTGAAACCTACTGCGACACGGGACTGTGTTTAACGGTCTTCTCCGAAGGACCAATCTCCACTGCTCAAAGTAGGATTTGAACCAGCGACGTAACCTAACTTCTTATTTCGCGACTTAAGAGAAGACGCTGTTACCACTAAACCACGCGTGCTACGACAAAAAATATATCAATACAAAAATATTTTAAATCCAGGTTATGAACACCTATTCTCAAGGTTACATTATAAGAGTATGAATTTTCAAGCAAGGTGTAGACAAATGCCATAAATCAATACTTAACTCTTCACATTGTTTTACCTACTCAAGACAAAGTTTCAATATTTTATGATAAGTTAGAAAATTACAGGTTTAATAGGAATAAGTCCAGCAATAAGTTATCATTTAAGAAAACTCAAAATATATTCGCCAGATGTTTTTTATTCAATTTTACTTGAGTTAAATGTTATTTTTATTTTTTTTTCTTATTTACAAAATAGATTTGGAATCTAGGAACATTGAAAAATTGTCTAATTTGTATCTCTGTACAGTGCTAAATTATAAAATAGCAAAGAGCAAGTTATTACAGATATTTTTTTCTGCTTTTCTTCAATACATTTTTTACGTGTTTATGTATAAAGAAGTACATCATATGAATTTTATGTCATTCTTTTTATTTTCTGTCTTTCAAAACAAATTAATTTCATTGCTTATGCATATTAAATCGTGGTGTTTAAAAAGGTAAGAAAAAGCTTTCACTATTTGTAATTTCGCTGAATTCCTTTTGCCAAAAACAAATCTGTATATCATTCTCATATAGTAAGTGAAAAGCATACTTTTTTGTAATTTTGATCCGCACGGTAAGTATAGTTTTCATTTGATATTTGTTTAATTGTTTACTAAAACTGGCTCTGTTTATGTTAATATTAATGTTTCCATCAGTTGATTGTATAACATCCATCAGTTGATTGTATAAAATCCATCAATTGATTGTATGATAAGGTTTTAAAGAGAAAAAGAAAAGTATTGGTGGATGAGAAAAAGAATTATACATTTCGATTCCCTCTTAGGATTTTATATCAACACCGGATGTGACGTCTGCATTCAAGTATGGGATCCTGTATGTGGTGTAGACGGACGGACACACTCAAATCCTTCATGTCTGTTATGCGCCACAGGATGAAAAGCCAGGTTTCCCAAATTTGGAAACCCGATGGAAACATATGGGAATCGTGACATCAGTAGTTTCCATATAGTTTCCATTTTATGGAAACCACATAGTGGTTTCCACATAGATTCCCGACATGGAAACAATCAACCTGTGGTTTCCCGTAAGTTTCCCAAGATATGAAACCATGGAAACATGCCCCTGTGGTTTCCACATAGATTCCCGATATGGAAACAACCAACCTGTGGTTTCCCGTAAGTTTCCCAAGATAGAAAACCATGTAAACATGCCTCAGTGGTTTCCATACAGATTCCCGACATGGAAGCCACCAATGTGTAGTTTTCTCCATGTTTCCCAGGCAGGGAAACTTTGAAAGTATATATCAATACTAACCCACCTACCTTTTATTTTACAAAAAGTTAAATATTTAATTATGTTACCATATTTTTACCAATTATAGAAATATTTCAAAAGTGTTTACACGCTGTATCAAAATAATTAACTTCAAACAGTTAAAATAACTAGATGTGTATTTCTGTGTGATTTATTTAATATTTCAGCACCGTGAACGCAATTCAATTTTAATTTTATTTTATTTAACTGAATTTTATTCAATTTAATTTAATTTTGAATTTGATTTATCACATAAGTTTTGGTAAACTCGTATAGAATGCGTGAAGCGGAATAGAAAAAAGTAAGTGCATGCAGTTATGTAGAAATCAATCATTTCCTATCCCACTTTCTTGAAGTTGTCTATGATGAATGTTCCTTTGAAAAAATGGAAGAGCTAAGGAAGGGTACATTAAATGAAATTATTTACAGAAAAGGTTTACTAAAAAGATCGATTAAAAAGTAAATAAAGAAATATGTCAAGTTACGATTACTGATTAAGGACAGGTGAGACGTTCCTCAATAAAATAATTAAATTTTTTTCCAATATTTTGCAATTGACATTGAAGAATTATTTTTACATAATTACATGTATTCACAAGACATCAAGGTACCTTACCAGGTATATGTGTTAGATACCAGAGGTTGGCATTTCTTATATACCGGGGTAATCCGTCAGAAAAAAAATACCTCAGTTGGTTTGTCAAAATTACAGTTGTAGTGTGTCAAGTTTTTAAATACAAGGTTAGAAAGTGATAAAGATTTTGTTTTAATATGAATTAATATATTAATATAAACTGGTCAGATAAGAATCATTCATCGAATTGACTGGGGGTTGAGTATTATCATACTAGTATTTTACTATTAATAGTGAATATTGTTTTTTTTTTAATTTATTAAATTATTATTTTTATTATTGGGGGTGGGTGGGTTGCTTTTCATTTTTTCCTTGAGAAGCCCCCCCCCCCTCCCCAAAAAAACGCTTTTGAAAAAGTCACTATGGTCGGCCTGTGTAATTAGGGACACCTGTCCTCACGTGCCATTTCAGGTGGAAACACGTGCCGCGAAGACACCTGTCACTGTGTATTTTTTGTATATTCTATGTGAATTGAGACGGTTTTGTACGTAAAGGGAACAATGGGCTGTTGTCGAGCATGTACACACACAGTCTCCGACCGAAAATTCTTTTAAATTAAGATGATGATTCGTGTTTCTTTTTTTCATTTAAAAAATTGTATATTCCATAAATAAAGTTATACAAGAGAACATATTTATAAAATAACCTACATTTAAGAAGTTCGATGAAAGAACAAACTATTTAGAATTTTTATTTCAATTTTCATTACTGATTTAAAATAAAACTATCCTCTTTAGAAATTAAATAATTTTCTATAGGTATTGAATAGATCTTAATTCTCGTCGTGTGTAATTATATTAAATCAGAATGACGTTAATAGATCAATTTGAAATCAAAACTGTATTTAATATTGTTGATGGGTTTTTGTGTGAAATTTGTAATCTAACGTACTACAAAGACATTTATTAGATAAATGTTTATAATATAATTCATCACATTAAACGCTTTTTTTTCCCTTTCCTTTCTTTGTTTAAATATGTACGCAGATCCACGTGTAGTAAACGCCTGCACTTTTCGCATGAAATTACAATGTAGGGTCCTAAATGCACATGAATTATATTTAACAAACTTTAAAATTTTCAGCCATTTTTTTTTCTCCAAAGGCCATTGCTCTAGATAAAGAAAAGTCTATAATATTTTGCATGATTTTGTTTTCCTTAAAAACAATGGCTTTTAAAGTAGTACATGCTAAGGCAATCTATTAAAAGAATTAATTGTATAATTAATTCATTGTATAATTGTCACGATTGTATTTTTGTGCAGTTTTTGTTGATTTCATTCTATAAAGGTATGAAGTTTGTCAATACTTCAACAAACATTTCTTTATCTATGTTGTACACTACTTTATTTTTATTCGCCGACATGCTACTCTTTTTAAAAAAAAAACTTGCGTGACCAATAGACTCGATCTTCAGGCCTGTAGGAAAGTAATTTCCGTTAGAGTAATAAACTAACCGGTATTTATTTTTATTAGCATACCTTACCAAAAAAAAAACATTAAAGAAATACAGGGCGGGATCAGCTAAAGCTGTATGCATAAGTACAGCCCTGCACATCAACGAGTATAGATGACTTTCATCGGGGTTTCCGTGTCACGGAAACTTGGCGGAATAACCTAGCATCCGCTACGGAAACCACTGGGAAACATGATGTAAACTTGAGGTTTCCATGTGGTTTCCATAAAGTTTCCCATGATGGGAAACCACTATTTTCACCCAGTGCGCGTATGTTAAAAAACTTTTCACTTATTTATCGAAGAAAAATAAAGATGTATAAAATTTATAGAAATACCTATACTGGTACAATTCCCTTCTTTAAAAAGCTGGAATAACAAATTTAAAAAAATAAGTGGCTAGACGTCTAGTTTTCCTCCTCCAATGAAAGGGAAATATTTAACTAAAATGATAATCGTGCAAACAGTTAAATCCGTGATTTTTACACGATCTAAAACGTTTCAGCAGAAAAAAAGGTTTTTTTTAAAATACGTATCTTTCAAAGCATTATTATATTGGAAAATGGTTTTATACAATATACATTAATGTTCTTTTATTAACAGTGGTGTCCCATTGGCATGTAGGGGAGAATGCCCTTGCTTCGGACGCTACTGAACATAAGAGGAACAACGCTTTTCGGTAATGTCACCCGTGACCTAAACATCAAAATATAGGTCTCTTTTTTCTGTAAAATGAATAATCCAGTCAAATAAAAAAGTGACATTCTTAATTTATTTGCTAATTATTTTGATCTTCGCTCTTCTTTTCTTTTTTCATTTGACTCATTTGTAAACCAAGCGGCTTTGCAAAGGTCTTAGGTTGGCCAATTAGCAGGCAGAGGCATTACTTTTCTATAATAAAAATGTTCAACTCAATTTAAAGCCAAAAAAATCAGGCTATTGAAATGAACTGGACCAAAAAATCCTCACAAATGATGGTTCCTGTGTTAAGGATTTTTAAAAGATACAACCAAATTTGCATGTATTCTTGGGCTGTTTCCACTGTACACAGTGCATGGTTCTTCAATTAGATAGCACTTGATTCATTTCTCTCTAGGATATATACAACTTTGGATGAAGTTTGTCGAGTAATAATTATTCAACACTTTCGGACGAAACCTTCCCAATTTTTTTTACATTTTGTTCATAAGATCGAAAGATTTATATTGATTCCCGTAAACCATACGATTCTAGCAGCACTTTCCAAAATCTATGGAATAAGAGCTTTAGATAGAAACAAAAATTTAGTTTCAAAGAGTGCGGCATGGTGTTGAACTTTCGCATCTTTTGTTGTTACGAACGACTGAAGAAAGGCTGAACGGCAAGTAAACATCCTGTCTGCTTTTATATTACGAAGACATTATAGAAATATATTAGCATACCTTATTCATAAGCATTATTCCCACATGAATCACACGTGATATTCATTCAAAATGCTTTTAAACTCCGATTTCTTGTGTTTGTTTACATGAATTCTCACGTTTTACTTTCTCTCTGCTACTGCATGATCAACAGTTATGACGTCACGGGTTTGGTATTAACCCCTGTTATAAATACAGAGACCCAGAAACGACAAAATTCCATTTATTTTATGCCTCTGAATATTTTGATTTATTCTTAGGTCCTCAGATCAATCTGTAGATATCGATTTTAAGAAATTGTTATCTCTACACTTCACGTCATATAGCTTACTATGACATCATATCATGTAGGCAAGTAGAATATTTGGTTGTAACCTTAACATACGTACGTCATATTTTGTAATACTCGATAAACATAGTAAAATTTGCTTATTTTTTGCATTTTGGGATGCCCCTTCTGGTAACAAGACGGTATAATTTTGTGTTTCTTACATATATTGTATAATATAATATTACTCATCAAATATTATAGTTTGAACAAAATGTCTATTGTAGTATTTGTATAATTTGCTTTATAGTGCTAAAAATTGACATTTTCCTATTTTATTCTTTGGTAAATGTACCTGTCTTTTAAGACGGTCTCTCAAAAATATCTGGACCTAGATTTCCCCCAAACTTTGCATGTACAATGAAGTTAATGTAAATTATATATGGTGTATTTTAAATGAAGAGTTTCGCTATTTTCAAAAAGTTAAGTTTATTTTTTCAAAAGTTAAGTTTTTGATCCCTATTTTTAAACTGGTGCGAAAATGGGCGCTAAATTAGAAAATTAGGTCTTATAGATATATTTGTTTTCCTATAAATGAAGTTTCTAACCTCTCATAAAGAAATTGGGATCAGGAGGGTTCTCCATCATTTGAAATTTTACTGTGTTGCAGAGTTTACTGGAAGCATTAAAATTTCGCGGTATTTTCACGATCAAATTTGCAACTGAATCACTATTCATTATAATTACAAAAGAATACATACACCCACTTTAAAAAAAAAACTCGCTTATTCGTTACACTTATTCTGTGGTCGTACATATTGATAATAGTAAAAAAAATGATCGGAGAAACAGAGGAAATTCTAGTCGATACCCGTCGAACTACTTACATGTAACATTTTTGAATGTAAATATGCCGTGATTATTTGTCAATTTTCTTGATCGAATTACCAGCGAATTACACACACAGAAAGAAAGAAACTTCAGAATAGTAAAATACTTTTAAGAGTCTCTTTAATTAACATGTTGAAAAATAAAGCATTTTACTTACAGCAATAAAATGACTTCGTTACGATGTTGTGTTTGACTTAAGGTACATTGATACTCTGATAAGAGAGATAACTTGAATGTCACAAATATCTATTATTCCTTTATAAATAAGTCAAGTTTAAGTGACTCTTTTCTCAAATTTTGCCCCGTAAGCTATGCTATAATTGTTTGTATTTTATTCAGCTTATACATTTCCTTTGGAAGATCATAAAAGTTAAAGAAAAATTTCTTATAAGTGAGCAGAGGGTTTATGAACCTTAATATAGTACTGACAGAATTCAAGAGCCGTGGCTCTATAGAAAAAACATTATTAAATATCTTTAAAAAATACTGTATAATATATTTTAATGCAACTACCAATTAACCGTTTCATGGAAGTGTGAAAGCAAATTATTTGTCTTTGTTCCTCCATGCGAAAAGTCCGGAGAGGGTCTAGGAGATAATTGATTATGCAAGGTGATGCTCTAATAATTAAGTACTCTACCTTTCAGTACTGAAAGACGATATCATTGTTTGATTAAAGTTTCAGTTAGAGAGAATTTATATGTTTGGTTTATCTCATTATCACAGATCTTACTGTGTCGGCAAAATTTCTACTGTGTCGCAGGGATAAATATTGAATCTTTACTGTGTCAGAGAAAAATTTACTGTGCCGGGAGCAACACTGTAAAACAGCTCATGGAGAACCCTGCGGGATGATTTAATAAATAAGTACAAATGTAAAATGTCTTTGACTTATAATACAAGGAAAACAAAAAAATGATTATCTCAAAACCCTTAATATGTCTTTAAAATGTCCGTCTTTTACAAGTGTCATCAAACCTTAACAAAATTGGGGTTGAAGCATAAAACATAATTAACTTAAAAATATGTGCTCGTTTTTCCAAATAAATGGCACAAATGGTACCGTTTTCCCCGTTCTTCATGTACTTAAATGTGATGATTTTAGATATTTTTTACCGGTAGGAAAAAACCCAAATGTTTGATCATGAAAAATGTGTTACTTTACAAATTGACGTATTGTCAATATTAACAAAGGTAATATCCGTTCTATGTCGATGCCATAAATCCTGATGAGCTAAATTGTTCCATACTTGAATGTTTTACGTGAAAAATACGTTAATGGTTATCTAATACCAAGATATATTGATACAGATAATAAGTAGTTTATCAATAATTTTATGGATTTCTTGACCAATTATTACATAAATAATTACATGTATTTTCTAAAATGAAAGTCACATAAGTGGCAAAGTGCAATATACCAAAGTGTCTTGTTGTTTATAAAAATGGAGATTGGAGGCAGTTTCTTAAAATTCTGCGAATATAGTACAATAATTGTGGGAGTTGGGTTCACGACAGTGCACAGTAATGTTAATGAATGAAAGGTCCTACAGATAAATTAATTTTATCAAAATGTATTTGCACTGGAAATTGTACATAAATATACTTAACAAAGGGAAATGTTTATGACAGCTTACTAGCCTTGTGTCGATTCTTGCTTATTTCAAGTTAACCTGATTTTTGATTCGGTTACAAACTCAGTGTTGTGTACACTAGCTTGCTCTAAGTCCAAGCATTGTTTCCTGCTTAGTTATGCAAACAAACACATTTGCGATAGCTGTCACAGAAATAAACAGAGATATAGAGTAAAATTTAAAAAATCAATTATTATAATCAAACTTTGCATTAATTCATGAAATTGATTTGCAATCTTACTAAGTCTAGATAATAATTGAAGCCGATGAATTATTGTGTATGTATTATTTCTATATTGCTTGTTGCTTTGTTATCTACCTTATTTTTATTTAACAAAAAATAAACAGCACTTCGTTTTCTTAAAAAGGGACAGGGCAATGCTATTTTAATATCAGTAATACTAATTTTTGTCATCATGGTTACATCATGCTCTAAACAGGGCATTCGAAGACATAGCATAACATTAGACATAGTTTAAAAATCACTGGAAAATTAAAATTAATTTTTGTAAGCGTGTTTCTGTAAAGTAAAATGTTACTTATTGTTAAATTTTGATGTCTTGTTCAGAGTAATAATTTTATTGTTGCAATTGTAAAATGCATAATTTATAATGTTTTTTGAAGCAAGATAAAAAAGATGTTAATTTGCAAGTTTTAGAGTGCATGTTTGTCGTACTTTGTAATTAAAGTTATGTGCACTTCACTGTGACATTTTGCCAATGCAAATAAACATAGGTGAAATTAACTATTTGTTAAAGAAGTACAGTGATTTTCTAAAATTGATTTAAAATTTAAAGTTGACAAGGGTCTATCTAATTCCAAGGGGTGATTTTAATTTAAAATGTTTTATATAAATGTGCTCATAATATCAAAATAATATTGTAAACACGGAATAATATTTTCATTAAGCAAAGAAATTAAAAAGATTGTTTCTATTTGAGCTGAATACCGTGTGGTGGCCCCTTTTTAATTACCTTCTTATATGACATAACTTATGCACAGTCTATTTAATTTACCCTCATTATTTATCTTAACATCTGTGATATACTCTAATAGCAAATAAATACATAGAAAACGGTGCTAAAATTTTGAAAAAAAAGTCTTAAGAAATGTCCATTTTCTTCTTATTAGTCAAGAATGTTGCGTTTTCTATCATTCATAGACGAAACAAAGTTCATTTTATTTTAAATTCTTATGGAGTATCCAAACAAGTAAGGCCTTTAAAATGACGTCAAAAGAGGGAAGAGATTTCCTTTTTCTCAACATTCTATAAAGTTTTGCCCCTGAAAAAGAAACTGGTAAAGATTTAAGAAATGTTTAAATTGGCTACAGGGAAATATAATATGCATCCAAAGTAATGTCAAAATAGATTCGAAAGAGAAACAGGGTGCACAGTTTATGTCGATTTGTAGTCAAGGTATGAAAAATCAATCACGTCAAAAAATAACGTTGATCAAGTGTTGTAGATATTGAACTCCCAAAATCAAAATATTCTGGCACCCCAATCAAGCGAAGATCTCCCAATGTATAAATCCATTTGGAAAATTATATTCATTGAAAGCCGCAGGTCATGACATTCTAAATTGATGTAAACAAGTTTAAGTCCTCACTAAGCTCTAGGAAATCTCATCAAAATATGTTTTGTATAAGGTAGAAAAAGACATTGAAAACTAGTTACGTTATCCGACGTCATGAAACCAATCGGTGACAGCGCCAGATGATCATAGATTGTCGTTTTTATTTTATAAAAATTTGGCAAATAATGATCGTATCAAGCTAAAGGTTTCAAGATTTCTTTACGTTTTGATGTTTTATGCTCCAAATCAATTGTAAAGCACAGACTTCTTAAAACATATTTCAAAGCCTCAGTTTAAGAACTTTTTGATAACCCTTTTATGGTAATCTCTCTCTCTCTCTCTCTGATTTAAATATTATAGGACATTACAAAATAAGAATTAGCATTTCTACTATTGTTATTGTGATTGAAATTCAAGTCACGTGGTTTAGGTTGACCTTTTCAAAGGTCAAAGGGTAGAACCGGTTTTACTAACAAATTGGCAGTATTTAGGAAAATGTTATAAACTATTTCCATTGAAAACATGTCCTGTAAAAATTACTTTCCAGTCCTTTCTGAAAGACATGATTTGCAACAGAAAAGTGTTGCTAAAGGGGGGATAACAATAAATCTCATAATTATTTGCAGCAGAAAATTAGAGGTCACAAGTGACCAATACGCGCTGCTTAAAAATGTTAAATATCAACTACACTGAAAAACCTTTGTTTGCCTTACAAAATGGATACTGTTATTATTGTGCAAAGAGAGTATTACCGCCAGCATCTGACCATTCGTTGAATGAATAGCAACGTTTACGCTAAAAAAAAATGTTTTTTTTCGTTGAATGAATAGCAACGTTTACGCAAAAAATGTTTACATTTTACTTGGAACATGTGGTTCAGATTAAAATATGATCATGTCAATGGAGTGTAAAATAAAAAGAAAATCTTCTTGTGAACAAAATACAAATATTAGAAACTATGGAAAATTATCTTTGTGCCTTTCCGATCGCCAGAAAAATTTTCTTTTTTCAAGCGTAGAATTCCTGTAGTGTTCATACAAAAATCATTATGCATTTCTCATTCAGCTGATTTGTCAGTCAAATTCATTTTGGTGCCAGATTTGCTTATCTGACGCCAAAACATATAGTCCCGGTTTCCATGCAAATATATTATCCAAACAGAAATTATAATTCATGACTGCAGAAAATTGTATCAAAAATAGTAACTTATTTTAGGTTCATGAATGCAATAGAGATCGATTGAAGTACATTCTTACATATATTATATTGTGGTGAACACTGAAAGGCGGCATAACTTTTCTGTTTACCATGTCTCCATGCGATTGCCATTTCTAGCCACATTTCCGTGAATAATTTACCCATCTCGCTATAGTCTCGCAAACTCTCGCCAGATCCACTGCCAGAGCTACTCTGAACTCATCGGGTTTTATGATCTGCAGAACACCGAAAATATAAGGTTCCGAACACATCAGTAGGGGTGTTTAAGCTAAAGTGCTATTTTCTGGTTTTGGACTAGGAGAAATATCCAATTATATTTGATTTTATGTCCTGTATATTTAAATGTAAGAGATTAAAAAGATAATTATTTTCTTTCCTCATTACATCGTTCATCTTTGAATCAAAATAGTAGACTGAGTTTAAAATCTAATAGGGACTATATTTTTGGCGGAATGACGGCGTATGAAAATATCTCTCTTTTGATTTTCACATACGATAAAATAACATATCAAGAAACAAAATGATACTCAAAATTAATATCAGACAATTAATTCAGTCAAAATTTTTTACACAATAAAAAACTTAAATAGATTTTCAAAATTAAATATTGCAATTAATTGGAAGCATATAAAAGTCATTAATATATCCTTAAAAGAAATTAGTTTTTCGGATTAGCCATAATCCAGGTTAGTGAATCTTTAATGTTAATTTGTTAATATAATGTCATACACCTTATATTTAATATCTTTTATGCAAAGAGATACATGTAACATGAAACCTTTTGAAATTGAAATTATAGACATCGCATAATTTGCAACAATTGTTTTTTTTTATTCTTAATATCCAGAAAAATAATAATGACATTTATTTGACATTGTGTCTAATATAAAACCGTCAAATTCAATCTAAATGATACCATCACTAAATGATATTGTCTTATTGATTCTTTGCAAATTGCATTAATCTATAGATTCAAGAAATATAAGAATGATTCATACCTTAATATATTTTGATTTAGAGGGCCAGTAATATTAAGAACAGGTACATGTAACCGCACTTAAGATTTTAGCCTTTGACGCATATACTTATCATATCTAAAGAGGAAAAGTGAAAATGAATTTTGAAAAATAAAAGTAGTAATATTTGACGGAAGTAACAATACCCTGGATGAAACAATATGATGTGTCAAAAGATAAAAAAGAAAGCATGTCTCCGTCGCCTTCATTAAAATGCTGTTCGGAGTTACCCCTTTGCAGACCCCCCCCCCCCCCGGTTCCGACGCCTGTGCATACAAAGTACAAGGCACGTGGTTGAACATTCATGGTTATGTCCATATATACGGGAATCACAGATTGTGTAATAAATATCAGCTATTTAAAAAGAAACAAATTATTATAATCATAATGCACTTTTGTACAAATGAATATTTTAATGCATAAAATCTTTTGTATCCTCATTATAACATACGTAGATTTAATTTACAAGGTAAATCATGATGCCACAATCAGTGGTTTTTGGGATCTTGACACAATGTCGATTTATGTACATTCAATTTTGGAAATCCTTAGACAGCAAAATAGAATTCCCTGTAGTGGGAGGAGCTAACAGAAAGTATAAATTAAGAATTGTGAATTTATATCTACAATGATCTTTAGACTTATCCAGGATGTTAGGAGGAAGTACTGTCGTATTGGTGTGTGTGGCCCTGTTCTTGGTAGCCCCAAGTGAAGGTAGGTAAATTGAAATTGGGTTTTTAAGTTGGTAATGTCTTTAAAAGGTTGTACTGTCAATATGTTAGCTGGCATTAACCAACAGGAAATTGTCGTCAAGTTTAAATTTAACGTTTAAAGAAAAGAATCCATTCAGCATACTTTACTGTAAGCGAGAAGCAAAACAAGGAAAAATTGGCTAACCCTTAAGTTTAACATCTTTTACTTCAACATATTTGTCAAGGTTATGAACACTTTCCTTTCCAGGTTATGCGATAAGATTTTAAAGAAAAGTAGAAACAAATATTATGAATCAGCAACCTTAAGTCTTCGCTAAGTTTTTTTCCACCTAAGACAAATTTTCAATAAGAAAAATGCAATTTTTCTTACGAAAATGTCTGATGATAATCAAGTTATCATTTAAAAAATTACATATTTTTTTTTATTTCAATTAATCTTAACAAAAATTATACTTTTTATTAATACAAAATAGATTAGCACGCAAGGAACAATGAAGAAAAATAAATCAAGCATTCAAAAATTGTCATATTAGTAAACATGCAATATATGTTATTTACTGCATGTTTTGGTTTAATCTGTTGTTGTTTTTTTTTTTTTTTTTATTTTATTATACAGTGATATATTTTCGCTGCTTATTCAATTATTTAGTAAGCCAGGTATAGACAAATGCCATAAATCAACATCTAACTCTTCACTCAGTTTGTACCAATTTCAGACAAAGAGAGACAAAAGTAAGTCTGGCGATAAGTTATCATTTAAAATAATACTCAAAATATATTAGACAAAATTTTATTCGATTTTACTTGAGTAAAGATAAGAAATAGATTTGGAATCAATGAACAGTGGAAAATGAAAATTATGAAGTTGTGAACAATTGTCTAATTTATTTTTTTTGTTCAGTGCTAAAGTTTAATAGCAAATAGCGCCTTTGCCGATGATTTTTTCTGCATTATTTCAGTAAGTTTGTCATGTGTTTATGTACTTATACACCTCTCTTCATATAAATGTTTTGTGTCACTTTTTATTTTATATCTTTAAAACAAATGAATTTCAATGCTTACGCATGTTAAATCTTAAGGGTGATGAATGAGGTAGGAAAGAGCTTTCAGTAATTGTAATTTCGCAAAATTCCCGTGCAATAAATGGGCATAATTGCATATTACAAGTGAATTATGTACTAATTTGTGATTTGATCCGCACGGTAAGTAGCGTACATTTGACACTTAATTGTTTCACAAAATTGGCTCTTTTATATACCTGATTATTACTTTTTCCATTAATTTATTGCATAATAAGATTTTAAAGGGGGAAAAAAGTATCAGTGGATATGAAATAAAATTTCTACATTTCAATTCCCTTTTTAGGATCTTATTCCAATAATGGATGTGCCTGTGCTCAATATTGGGATCCTGTGTGTGGTGTAGACGGACAGACGTACTCCAATACTGGATGCCTGGCATGCGCGTATGTGAAACACTTTATTTAAATCTCTTTTCCTTTTATTTACTGAATTTCAAATAAACATCTATGTTATTATAGGAAAACGTAACTGGAACAATTTCCTTTCTATTTTAACAAAGCTGGGAGGAAAATGCATAAAACACGTGGTTAACAATCTTGTTTATCCTACTCACATGAAAGGGAAATATTTAACAATAATGATATATGTACAATCAGTTAAATTCTTGATTCTTACACTCTCAAAATATGTCTTCCAGAAAAAAAGTAAAAAAAAAATGCATACCTTTCAAAGCATTATCATATTTGAAAATGATTTTATACGAGATAATTTTTACATGCATTTTCTTTTATCAACAGTCGTATCCCCATGGCTTGTACAGGAGAATGCCCTTGCTACGGACGCTACTGAACACAACACTTTCAACTTCTGTCAACCGTGACCTAAAGGTCTAGTGCATAGGACTCTTATGTCTGTAAAATGAATTTTCTTTTAATAATAAAAAGGTGAAATTCTAAATCAATTCATTACTTATTTTGTTTTACACTCTTTTTCATTCCACTCACATATCAACCTAGCACCTTTGCAAAGGTTGGCAAATTAGGGGCATTACTTTTCTATACGGAAAATGTTCAGCACAATTTAGAGCAAATAAATCAGGTTATTGAAATGATTCAGATACAAAAAAATCCTCACAGATAATGGTTCTTGTGGTGAGGATTGTAAACAGACATTACCAGATTTACATAAATTCTTGGTTTGTTTCGCCTGTAAATATTGCATGGCTCATCAGTTAAAAAATGCTAGATTCCATTCACTCCAGGATGTATACAAGTTTGGTTGAAATTGGTCGAGTGATTCTGGTGAAGTTGAAATAGGACCTCTAAAGAGACTACACATGGCATTCAGAGAAATTCTAGGAAAAAAAATGGAATTTTTATTTTGAATTTTTTTTAATAATTATATCTTACAAACTAAAGGAATTACAATGGGAACAAAAGTTGCACCGAGATACGTTACATTTATCTTAGGTTACCTTGAATTCATACTTCACCGACATCTCATAAGGTTGTGGGGAGAGATATAGTCTAAAATCTAAGTGGAAATATTTTTTGGATGAGTGCTTTATTTCATGGGATAAAAGTGTCGATAACCTTTTTCTATGAACTATTAAATGAGTTACATGCTAACATGAAAATTGCAATAGATACCAGTGAAAATGAATAACCATTCCTAGATGTCCTCGTCAGTAAATGATTGTTATTGATATCTATCTACAAAGGATGTCTGGTTCTTTGCATCAAATCACAAATTAGTACATAATTCACTTTGCATCCACGCCGCACTAAATCATCCATTCCTTATTCCTTATAACCTGGCCGGTGAATATGCGCCATCATCAGTAAAAAAGGTGTAAGGGGCATTCTTTTATGTCACTTGGAAGATCAGAATTACTTTTGCCAAAGGATGAAATTTAAGGAGAATATTATTCCCTTTGAGCATACACATAATTACTATAACCAGAACATAAACCCCATCGTTTACCAACTGAACACGACTCTTTGAGAGGACCAAACACCAAAGACAATTCATAAAATCGTACAATTTACCTCAAGTAGACATTAACTCAAGAACCTGAAAAGAATAGTATGTAACTCTAAGTTTGAAGGAAACAATTCAATAACTAAATGTAAAAAAAATTTCAATACAGAATCTATGACTATCTAACTGATGGAACTTGTTATAACTGTAACGGCCTAAGATTTTCAGTGAACGCCAATACATGTATATCGTTTGATACACAAAATGGTTTATATATGATAACCTGTCTAGGAGTGTAGTGGATATCATATTGTTGAGACGAGCAATCTTCTATATCAGCCCTCGTACAATATTAGCCCTCTATATTGGTGTCACGGGCTGCTACCAGGATGTGATATGGAAAAGGGTATGTCTTGAGTGCATGTGTGTGTGCGGAGTGTACTTCTTTAGGAAATTTTGGAAGTTTTTTTTTATTAATTTTTTCACATTAATTATTATTTTGACGATTGAAAAAAAAAATCAAAAGAAAGAAGGGAACTGAGGACTAACCTAAATTTTCATAATATCTGAAATCCTTTTTTCTTTCAACATTACCAATTGTCCGAATTTTAGTGACATTTGATTACACTGTGTATTAAATATATATGCTTTTAATATTTGAAGGGGAATATGAATATACAAAATATATTTTTAGACAAACCTTTAATCAGAAAATGCCTTACCTTTGGTATTGATGCAGTAGTTCCAGAACTTGCAGTCGCCCGCTTGGCTCAGTGGTTAAAGCGTCTGCTCTAGAGTTGCGAAGTTAGGAGGTAATCTTTATGTCGCGTTTTCGAATCCCACTGTGGGCCGTAGTAAAAGGTCAAAGAAGGGTATGAGGAATTAATCGTATTTATAATGGTAAGCATTACATACCTAAAACTGGAGACTGCACTGTGTAAGAAAAAATAAAAGTTCATTTGATATCGTATCGTGCGTAAAAATGTAATTAGCCCAGCTATTTTTAAGGATTCATAAGAGGAGGTGAATGCATTAGACATACGAGAATTACTACTGATCCTTACGATCTAAATGCAACACTCCATGATTTCAAGACGCACTTGTCAAAGCGAGGTTACTTTACTTATGGTAGGTCCTGCTATCAACAAGTAACAATATTACCGATCCAAACACATTTTCAAAGATAGATAAATAAAAAAAAACTAACATATCTTTTACAAGTCTAGTTAATATATGTCGCTGATTTTGAAAAAAAAGTAACATCATAAATATTCTGGTCTTTTTAAAAGCTTGAAATTCGTACCTACTCCACTAGGAAGAAATATCTTGATAATGATTTTTAAATTACTCATCGTGCTTGTCAGATAACGCAGATGCAAGTATCGTTATGACGAGGAGAAAACTTACCCTGCAGAAAGCCATCTGTTTACAAACCTCTACTCGCTTGTAATGCCCTAGAGCAGTACATTGACAAAACCAAATTAGAACTATCATTTATTACGCCACAATATTTCTAAATAAGAAAGAGAAACACTTAATTTTCTGAGAGAAAATTACAAATATGACTCAAGAAAACCGTAAATGAAATCTCTTTTTTACAACCAAAGTACTAAGTTCAAGTGAAAATCATTGCTTTATCTTATAATTTTTTCAGAAGCTCCTGCTTTGCCAATGCCTGTAGCTGCAATGTCACATACAACGGAAATGTTATTTAATACTTTTAAAACTCTCCATAAATGACTTGAATAACATTCAGGAGTTAAAATCTTTTTTTCTAGGCCAATGTCCAATTTTTAATAAAAATGGCTATATTCATAGATAAAATGTCACAGTCCCAATTGCAACGTACATAAGTGATGAAGTCTACAAGTGTACAATGTATGTATTTTTTATACTTATGTTTTAAATATTGTTTTGAATTAAACGAAACATGCAAGGGTATGATTAAGCCTGTTTATTTAAATAACAAACTTAAAAAAATTAACTTTTTTAGTATTTAAAAACAAAAAAGATAAGGCATGAGGAAATAAAGCATATCTACTAATTACGAGTAAGGGCAAGATTTCAATAGATTCAGTTCGTTTAGACCCTGTTTGCCTTCAAAGGAATTCGACTTTCACTTCAAGGTGAAAGTCAGATTCCTTTGAAGGCAAACAGGGTCTAAAACGAAATTGAATCTATTGAAAAAGTTTTTACTCATTAATAATTGGCTTTTATTTCCTCTATGCCTTATCTTTTTTGTTTTTAAATGCTCAAAAAGTTAATTTTTTTAAGTTTGTTATTTAAATGGACGGGCTTAATCATACCCCTTGCATGTTTCATTTGAAACAATATTTAACATTTAAGAGTATTAAAAAATACATACATTGTACAGCTTGTAGACTTCATCAGCTTATGTACATTTGCAAGCAATTGGGACTGTGACATTTTTTTATCTATGAATATGGCATTTTTATTAAAAATTGGACATTGGCCTAGAAAAAAAGATTTTAACTCCTGAATGTTCTGTCAAGATCATTGAGAGTTTTAAAAGTATTAAATAACATTTCCGTTGTATGTGACATTGCGGCTCACATGGCAAAGCAGTTCTGAAAAAATTATAATAAAGCAATGATCTTCACTTGAACTTAGTACTTTGGTTGTAGAAAAAAATTCGTGGTTTTCTTGAGTCATATTTGTAATTTTCTGCTCAGAAAATTAAGTGTTTCTCTTTCTTATTTAGAAATATTGTGCGGCGTAATAAAATGATAGTTCTAATTTGGTTTTGTCAAATGTGCTGCTTCTAGGGCATTAGAGCGAGTAGAGGTTTGTAAACAGATCGCTCTGCAGGGAACCTCCCTCGTCATAACGAATATTGCATCTGAGTTATCTGACAAGCACGATGAAGTGATTTAAAAAATCATTATCAAGATATTTCTTCCTAGTGGAGTAGGTACAAATTTCAAGCTTTTTAAAAAGACCAGAATATTTATGATGTTACTTTTTTTCAAAATCAGCGATTGACTAGACTTGTAAAAGATATGCTAGTTTTTTATTTATCTATCTTTGAAAATGTGTTTTGAGATAGGTAATATTGTTACTTGTTGATAGCAGACCTGCTCATAAGTAAAGTAACCTGCTGACAAGTGCGTCTGAAATGGTCGATATACATTGATATTGGTAAGGAGAATAAGTAGTAATTCTCGTTGTGTCTAATGCATTCGCCTCCTCTTATGAATCCTTAAAAATAGCTGGGCTAATTACATTTTTACGCACGATACGATATGCGATGAAACTTTATTTTTTCTTACACAGTGCAGTCTCCAGTTTTAGGTCTGTGTGATGCTTACCGTTTATATAAATAGACCCTTCTTTAAACTTTACTACGGCCCACAGTGATCGAAAACGCGACATAAAGATTACCTCCTAACTTCGCAACTCTAGAGCAGACGCTTTAACCACTGAGCCAAGCGGGGCATTGCAAGTTCTGAACTGCTCCATCAATACCAAAGGTAAGGCATTTTCTGATTAAAGGTTTGTCTTAAATATATTTTGTATATTCATATTCCCTTCAAAATGTAAAAGCATATATATATTTAATACGCAGTGTAATCAAATGTCACAAAATTCAGACAATTGTAATGTTGAAAGAAAAAAGGATTTCAAGTGTATGAAAATTTAGGTTAGTCCTCAGTTCCCTTCTTTCTTTTGATTTTTTTTTCAATCGTCAAAATAATAATTAATGTGAAAAAATTAAAAAAAAACTTCCAAATACACTGCACACACATGCACTCAAGCATACCCTTTTCCATATCACATCCTGTAGCAGCCCGTGACACCAATATGAGTAAGTGTGTACGAGGGCTCAAAGATTGCTCGTCTCAACAATATGATATCCACTACACTCCTGAGACAGGTTATCATATATAAACCATTTTGTGTATCAAACGATATACATGTATTCAGCATTACACTGAAAATCTTAGGCCGTTACAGTTATAACAAGTTCCATGCAACAGATAGTCATAGATTTCTGTATTGAAATTTTTTTTACATTTAGTTATTAAATTTTTCCTTGAACAAGTTACATATTCTTTTCAGGTTCTTGAGTTAATGTCTCTTGAGGTAAATTCTACAATTTTATGAATTGTACTTGGTGTTTCGTATCTCGAAGATTCAGTGTTCAGTTGGTAAACAATGGTCTGGTTATAGTAATTATGTGTATGCTCAAAGGAAGTAATATTCTCCTAAATTTCATCCTTTGGCAAAAGTAATTCTGATCTTCCAAGTGACATGAAAGAAATTTTCCCTTGCACCTTTTTACTGATGATGGCGCATATTCACCGGCCAGGTTATAAGGAATAAGGAATGGATGATTTAGTGCGGCGTGATGCAAAGTGAATTATGTCCTAATTTGTGATTTGATGCAAAGAACCAGATATTTTGTAGATAGATACTGGAATTAACAATCATTTACTGACGAGGACATATGTACAGAATGGTTATTCATTTTTGGCTGGATTATATATTTTGCAATTTTCATGCTCACATGTAACTCATTTAATAGTTCATATCAAAAAAGGTTATAGCACTTTTATCCCATGAAATAAAGCACTCATAGAAAAATATTTCCACTTTAGATTTAGACTATATCTCTCCCCACAACCTTATGAGATGTCGGTGAAGTATGAATTACGAAGGTAACCTAAGATAAATGTAACATATTGGGGTGCTAACTTTTTGTTCCCATTGTAATTCCTTCAGTTTGTCATATAATTATTAAAAAAAATTCAAAATAAAATTCCATTTTTTTTTCCTCAATTTCTCTGAATGCCATGTGTAGTCTCTTAGAGGTCCTGTTTCAACTTCAGCCATCACTCAACCATTAAACAAACTATACATCCTGGAGTGAATGGAGATCTACACATTTTAACTGATGAGCCATGCAATATTTACAGGCAAAACAACCCGAAAAAAGTTGTGTGTGTAAATCTGGTAATGTCTGTTTACAATCCTCACCACAAAACCATTATCTGTGAGGATTTTTTTGTATCTAAAATCGTTTGATGACCTAATTTATTTGCTCTAAATTGTGTGAACATTTTCCATTATAGAAAAGTAGATGCCCTAATTTGCCAACCTTTGCCGAAGTTGCTGGTTGATATGTGAGTGGAATGAAAAAGAGTGTAAAACAAAATAAGTAATGAATTGATTTAGAATTTCACCTTTTTATTATTAAAAGAAAATTCATTTTACAAGACATAAGAGTCCTATGCACTAGACCTTAGGTCACAGGTTGACAGAAGTTGAAAGTGTTGTGTTCAGTAGCGTCCGTAGGCAGTTTGTCCTGTACAAGCCATGGGGATACGACTGTTGATAAAAGAAAATGCATGTAAAAATTCCTCTCGTATAAAATCATTTTCAAATATGATAATGTGAAAGGTATGCATTTTTTTTTTACTTTTTTTCTGGAAGACATATTTTGAGAGTGTAAGAATCAAGAATTTAACTGATATATATCATTATTGTTAATCTTTCCTTTTCATGTGGGTGGGATAAACAAGATTGTTAACCACGTGTTTTATGCATTTTCCTCCCAGCTTTGTTAAAATAGAAAGGAAATTGTTGGTTACATTTTCCTATAATAACATAGATGTTTCCTTGAAATTCAAATAAAAGGAAAATAGATTTTTAGATAAAATATTTCAGCGAGAATACACGCATGCCACATCCGGTACTTGGAGTACGTCTGTCCGTACACCACACACGGATCCCGACAGCAGGCACATCCATTATTGGAATAATATTAAAAAGGGAATTGAAATGTCAAATTTTATTTCATATCCACTGATATTTTTTCCCCCTTAAAATCTTATTATGCAATAAATTAATGGAAAAAGTAATAATCAGGTATATAAAAGAGCAATTTTGTGAAACAATTGAGTGCGATATGCACTCTTACCGTGCGGATCAAATCACAAATTAGTACATAATTCACTTATTAATATGCAATTATACCCATTTATTGCACGGGAAGTTTGCGAAATTACAATTACTGAAAGCTTCTTTCCCTACCTCATTCATCACCCTTAAATTTTAACATGCGTAAGCATTGAAATTCATTTGTTTTAAAGATATAAATAAAAAGTGACACAAAACATTTATATGAAGAGAGGTGTATAAGTACGTAAAACTTAACTTACTGAAATAATGCAGAAAAAATCATCGGCAAAGGCGCTATTTGCTATTAAACTTTAGCACTGAACAAAAAAAATAAATTAGACAATTGTTCGCAACTTTGATAATTTTCATTTTCCACTGTTCATTGATTCCAAATATTATTTTCTTATCTTACTCTGAGTGAAATCAAATAAAATTTTGTCTAATATATTTTCAGTATTATTTTAAATGATAACTTATACGCCAAGACTACTTTGTCTCTCTTTTGTCTGAAATTGGTACAACTGAGTGAAGAGTTAGAGGTTCATTTATGGCATTTGTCTATACCTGGCTTACTAAATAATTGAATAAGCAGCGAAAATATATCACTTTGTAAATAAAATAAAAAAAAAAAAAAAAAAAAAAACAACAACAGATTAAACCAAAACATGCAGTAAATAACATATATTGCATGTTTACTAATATGACGATTTTTGAATGCTTCAATTTATTTTTCTCATTCTTCTTCGTGTAATTGTGTTTTTTTGTATTAATAAAAAGTATAATTTTGTTAAGATTAATTGAATAAAAAAAAATATGTAATTTTTTAAATGGATAACTTGATTGCATCAGACATTTTCGTAAGAAAAATTCATTTTTCTTTATTGAAAATTTGCTCTTAGGGGTGGGAAAAACTTTAACAAAGCTTGAGTACTGATTCATAATATTTGTTTCTACTTTTCTTTAAAATCTTATCGCATAACCTGGAAAGGAAAATATCATAACCTTAACAAAATATGTTGAAGTAAAAAGGGGTACGGGCTACAAGGGTTCCTCCATCTTTTCCTTGTTTTGCTTCTCGCTACAGTAAAGTATGTTGCTACAAATGGATTCTTTTGTTTTTAAACGTTAAAATTAATTTTGACGACAATTTCCTGTTGGTTAATTCCAGCTAACATATTGACAGTACAACCTTTAAAGACATTACCAACTTTAAAAACCCAATTTGCAATTTCTGCTTCACTGGGGGCTACCAAGAACGGGCCACACACACCAAAATAGACCCTCCTAACATCCTGGATAAGTCTAAAGATCATTGTCAATATAAATTCACAATTCTTAATTTATACTTTCTGTTAGCTGCCTCCCACTACAGATATTCTTGCTGTCTAAGGATTTCCAAAATTGAATGTACATAAATCAACATTGTGTGGAGAGAGTCCAAAAACCACTGATTGTGGCATCATAATTTACCTTGTAAATTAAATCTACGTATGTTATAATGAGGATACAAAAGATTTTTATGCATTTAAATTATTCATTTGTACAAAAGTGCATTATAATTATAATAATTTGTTTCTTTAAATAGCTGATATTTATTACACAATCTGTGATTCCCTCTGGACAACCAGTGAATGTTCAACCAGTGCCTTGTCCTTTTGTATGCACAGGCGTCAAAACCGGGGGGGCTTGGGAGGGAGTATTCCAAACACATTTTAGATGAAAGCAATGGGGGGAATGCTTGTTTTTTTATATCTTTTTGACACATCATATTGTTTCATCCAGGGTATTGTTACTTCCGTCAAATATTACTACTTTTATTTTTCAAAATTCATTTTCACTTTTCCTCTTTAGATATGATAAGTATATGCGTCAAAGGCTAAAATCTTGAGTGCAGTTACATGTACCTGTTCTTAATATTACTGGCCCTCTAAATAAAAAAAATTGTAAGGTATGAATCATTCTTATATTTCTTGAATCTATAGATTGAATTTGCAAAGAATCAATAAGACAATATCATTTAGTGATGGTATCATTTTAGATTGAATTTAGACAGTTTTTTATATTCAGACACAATGTCAAATAAATGTCATTATTTTTCTGGATATTAAGAATCAAAAAAAAACAATTGTTGCAAATTATGGATGTGTCATAATTTCAATTTCAAAAGGTTTCATGTTACATGTATCTCTTTTGCATGAAAAGATATTAAATATAAGGTGTATAGAGACATTATATTAACAAATTAACATTAAAGATTCACTAAGTTTCTGGATTATGGCTAATCCGAAAAACTAATTTCTTTTAAGGATATACTTAATGACTTTTATATGCTTCCAATTAATTGCAATATTTAATTTTGAAATCTATTTTAAGTTTTTTATTGTGTAAAAAATTTTGACTGAATTAATTGTCTGATATTAATTTTGAGTATCATTTTGTTTCTTGATATGTTATTTTATGAGTATGTGAAAATCAAAAGAGAGATATTTTCATACGCCGTGCATTCCGCCAAAAAATATAGTCCTCTAAATTTTAAACTCAGTCTACTATTTTGATTCAAAGATCAAACGATGTAATGAGGAAAGAAAATAATTATCTTTTTTTAATCTCTTACATTTAAATATACAGGACATAAAATCAAATATAATTGGATATTTCTCCTAGTCCAAAACCAGAAAATAAGCACTTTAGCTTAAACACCCTTACTGATGTGTTTCGGAACCTTATATATTTTCGGTGTTCTGCACAGATGATAAAACCCAATAGTTAGAAGTAGCTCTGGCAGTGGATCTGGGCAACTGAGACTAGCGAGATGGGGTAGATTATTCACGGAAATGTGGTTTACAATGGCAATCACATAGAAATATGGTGAACGGAAAAAGTTATGCCGCCTTCAGTGTTCACCACAATATGTAGATCTACTTCAATCGATCTCTTCTGCATTCCACTGGACCTAAAATAAGTTACAAATTCTCTTTGATACAATTTTCTGCAGTCATGAATTATAATTTTTCTCTTTTGGATAATATATTTACATGGAAACCGGGACTATATGTTTTGGCGTCGGAATAGCAAATCTGGCACCAAAATGAATTTGAGCTGACAAATGAGCTGAATGAGAAATGCGTAATAATTTTGTATCGAACACTACAGGAATTCTACGCTTGAAAAAAGAAAATTTTTCTGGCGATCGGAAAAGCACAAAGATAATTTTCCATAGTTTCTAATATTTGTATTTTGTTCGCGAGAAGATTTACTTTTATTTTACACTCCCATTGACATGATCATATTTTAATCTGAACCACATGTTCGAAGTAAAATGTTGAACTTTTGCGTAAACGTTGCTATTCATTCAACAAAAAAAAACATTTTTTTTTAGCGTAAACGTTGCTATTTAATTCAACAAATAGTCAGTGCTGGCGGTAAGATCCTCTTTACCACGATAATGACATTTATCCATTTTGTAAGGCAAACAAAGGTTTTTCAGTGTAGTTGATATTTAACATTTTTAAGCAGCGCGTAACTGTGACCTCTAATTTTCACGGCAAATAATTATGAGATTTATTGTTATCCCCCTTTTAACACTTTTCTGTTGCAAATCATGTCTTTCAGAAAGGACTGAAAGCTGCAATTTTTACAGGACATGTTTTCAATGGAAATAGTTTATAAACATTTATAAATACTGCCAATTTGTTAGTAAAACCGGTTCCTACCCTTTGACCTTTGAAAAGGTCAACCTCACAGTGACTTGAATTTCAATCACAATAACAATAGTAGAAATGCTAATTACTTTTTATTTTGTAATGTCCTATAATATTTAAATCAGAGAGAGAGAGAGAGAGATTACCATAAAAGGGTTATCAAAAAGTTCTTAAACTGAGGCTTTGAAATATGTTTTAAGAAGTCTGTGCTTTACAATTGATTTGGAGCATAAAACATCAAAACGTTAAAGAAACAAAACCTTTAGCTTGATACGATCATTATTTGCCAAATTTTTATAAAATAAAACGACAATCTATAAATCATGTGGCACTGTGGCCGAAGTTGGTTTCATGACATTGCGGATGACGTAACTAGTTTTCAATGTCTTTTTCTACCTTATACAAAACATATTTTGATGAGATTTCCTAGAGCTTTAGTGAGGACTTAAACTTGTTTACATCAATTTAGAAGTGTCATGACCTGGGCTTCAAATGAATATAATTTTCCAAATCGATTTATACCGTTGGCAGTGTTTCGCTTGATTAATGCTCAGAATAATATTTTGATTTCCAAGTCAATATCTACAACACTTAATAAACGTTATTTTTTGACGTGATTGATTTTTCATACCTTGACTACAAATGACATAGACTGTTAGCCTGTTTCTTTCAAATCTATTTTGACATTACTTTGATGCATATTATATTTCCCTGTAGCCAATTTAAACATTTCTTAAATCTTTACCAGTTTCTTTCAGGGGCAAAACTTTATAGAATGTTGAAAAAGGAAATCTCTTCCACCTCTTTTGACGTCATTTTAAAGGCCTTTACTTGTTTGGATACTCCATAAATTTAAAATAAAATGAACTTTGTTTCGTATGAATGATAGAAAACACAATTTCTGACTAATAAGAAGAAAATGGACATTTCTTAAGACTTTTTCAAAATTTTAGCACCATTTTCTTATGTATTTATTTGCTATTAGAGTATATCACAGATGTTAAGATAAATAATGAGGGTAAATTAAATAGACTGTGCATAAGTTATGTCGTGTGAGAAAGAGTATAAAAAGACCACACACGCATATTGCGGCTTGGAATCAAACAATCTTTTTAATTTCTTTGTAATGGACATATTTATTCCGTGTTTACAATATTATTTTGATATTATGAGCACATTTATATAAAAAAACATTTTAAATTAAAATCACCCCTTGGAATTAGATGACCCTTGTCAACTTTAAATTTTAAATCAATTTTAGAAAATCACTGTACTTCTTTAACAAATAGTTAATTTCACCTCTATGTTTATTTGCATTGGCAAAATGTCACAGTGAAGTGCACATAACTTTAATTTGCAAAATTCAGACAAACATGCACTCTAAAAAACTTCAAATTAACATCTTTTTTATCTTGCTTCAAAAAACATTATAAATTATGCATTTTACAATTTGCAACAATAAAATTATTACTCTGAACAAGACATCAAAATTTAACAATAGTAAATTATTACTACAGAAACACGCTTACGAAAAATTAATTTTAATTTTCCAGTGATTTTTAAACTATGTACTAATGTTATATGTCTATGTCTTGGAATGCCCTGTTTTAGACGTAGTGTAACCATGATGACAAAAATTGGTCCTGTGCTTGATATTAAATAGCATTACCCTGTGTCCCTTTTTAAGAAAACGAAGTGCTGTTTATTTTTTGTTAAATAAAAATAAGGTAGATAACAAAGCAACAAGCAATATACAATAAATACATACACAATAAATTTAGATTCGGCTTCAAATTATTATCTAGACTTAGTAAGATTGCAAATCAATTTCATGAATTAATGCAAAGTTTGATTATAATAATTGATTTTTTAAATTTTACTCTCATATCTCTGTTTATTTCTGTGACAGCTATCGCAAATGTAGCTGTTTGCATAACTAAGCAGGAAACAATGCTTGGACTTAGAGCAAGCTAGTGTACACAACACTAGTTGTAACCGAAATCAAAAATCAGGTAAGTTGAAATAAGCAAGAATCAAGGCTAGTAAGCTGTCATAAACATTTATTTTGTTAAGTATATTTATGTACAATTTCCAGTGCCAAATACATTTTAGATAAAATTAATTTATCTGTAGGACCTTTCATTCATTAACATTACTGTGCACTGTCGTGAACCCAATTCCCACAATTATTGTACTATATTCGCAGAATTTAAGAAACTGCCTCCAATCTCCATTTTTATAAACAACAACACTTAGTATGTTGCATTTTGCCACTTATAGACTCATTTTTCAAAATACATGTAAACTATGTAATAATTGGTCAAGAAATCCATAAAATTATTGATAAACTACTATCTGTATCAATATATCTGGTATTCAGATAACCATTAACGTATTTTTCAGCGTAAAACATTCAAGTATGGAACAATTTGCAGCTCATCATCAGGATTTATCGCATCGACATAGAACGGATATTACCTTGTTTAATATTGACAATCAGTGGATTTGTAAAGTAACACATTTTCATGATCAAACATTTTGGGTTTTTTTCCTACCAGAGTAAAAATATCTAAAATCATCACATTTAAGTACATGAAGAACAGTACCATTTGTGCCATTTATTGGAAAAACAACACATATTTTTAAGTTAATTATGCTGTTTATGCTTCAACCCCAATTTTGTAAGTGATGACACTGTAAAAGACAGACATTTTAAAGACATATTAAGGGTTTTGAGATAATCATTTTTTTGTTTTCCTTGTATTATAAGTCAAAGACATTTTACATTTGTACTTTATTTATTAAATCATCCCGCAGGTTCTGCCATGAGCTGTTTTACAGTGTTGCTCCCGGCACAGTAAATTTTTCTCTGACACAGTAAAGATCAATATTTATCCCTGCGACACAGTAGAAATTTTGCCGACACAGTAAGTCTCTGATAATGAGATAAACCAAACATATAAATTCTCTCTAACTGAAACTTTAATCAAACAATGATATGGTAGCTTCAGTACTGAAAGGTAGAGTACTTAATTATTAAAGCATGGCCTTCATAATCAATTATCTCCTAGACCCTCTCCCGGACTTTTCACGGTGAAGAGGAACAAAGACAAATAATTTGCTTTCAGCACTTTTCCATGAAACGGTTAATTGGTAGTTGCATTAAAATATATTATACAGTATTTTTTAAAGATATTTAATTATGTTTTTTCTATAGAGCCACGGCTCTTGAATTCTGTCAGTACTATATTAAGGTTCATAAACCCTCTGCTCACTTATAAGAAATTTTTCTTTAACTTTTATGATCTTCCAAAGGAAATGTATAAGCTGAATAAAATACAAACAATTGTGGCGAAGCTTACGGGGCAAAATTTGAGAAGAGTGGCTTAAACTTGACTTATTTATAAAGGAATAATCAATCTTGTAGACGTCAAGTTATCTCTTATCAGAGTATTCGATGTACCTAAGTCAAACACAACATCGTAACAAAGTCATTTTATTGCTGTAAGTAAAATGCTTTATTTTTCAACATGTTAATTAAAGAGACTCTTAAAAATATCTTACTATTCTGAAGTTTCTTTCTTTCTGTGTGTGTAATTCGCTCGGTAATTCGATCAAGAAAATTGACAAATAATCACGGCATATTTACATTCAAAAATGTTACATGTAAGTGGTTCAACGGGTATCGACTGGAGACCTGTTTGCTCCAATCATTTTTACTATTATCAATATGTTACAACCACAGAATAAGTGTAACGAATAAGCCGATTTTTTAAAGTGGGTGTATGTATTCTTTTGTAATTATAATGAATAGTGATTCAGTTGCAAATTTGATCGTGAAAATGCACGAAATTTTAATGCTTCCAGTAAACTCTGCAACACAGTAAAATTTCAATGATAGAAATTCCTCCTGACCCAAATTACTTTTTATGAGAGGTTGAAACTTCATTTATAGGAAAACAAATATATCTATAAGACCTAAATTTGCTAAATTTAACACGCCCGGTTTTTAAAAATAGGGATCAAAAACTTAACTTTGAAAAAAATAAACTTAACTTTTTGAAAATAAGCGAAACCTTGGTTGAAAATACACCATATAATTTACATTAACTTCATTGTACATGCAAAGTTTGGGGGAAATCTAGGTCAGAATATTTGAGAGACCGTGTTTAAAGAACAGTATTACCAAAAAATAAAATAGGAAAATGTCAATTTTTAGCACTATAAAGCAAATTATACAAATACTACGATGGACATTTTGTTCAATCTATAATATTTGATGAGTAATACTATATTATACAATATATGTAAGAACGCAAAATTCTACTGTCTTGTTACCAGAAGGGGCATCTCAAATTGCAAAAAATTAGCAAATTTTACTTATTTTTATCGAGTATTACAAAATATGACGTACGTATGTTAAGGTTACAAGAACCAAATATTCTACTTGCCTAGCATGATATGATGTCATAGTAAGCTATGACGTGAAGTGTGAGATAACAATTTCTTAAAATCGATATCTACAGATTGATCTGAGGAGGCCTGAAATAAATCAAAATATTCAGAGGCATAAAATAAATGGAAGTTTGTCGATTTTTGTAGGTCTGTGTATTTTGTGGCGGGGATTGCCAAACCCGGTAACATATTTAGATGATGCAGTAGCAGAAGAAAAATAAAACGTGAGAATTCATGTAAACAAACAAGAAATCGAGTAAAAGCATTTGAATGAATATCACGTGTGATTCATGTGGGAATAATGCTTATGAATAAGGTAGTCTAATATATTTCTATAATGTCTTCGTTGATGTAAAAAGCAGACAGGATGTTTACTTGCCGTTGCAGCCTTTCTTCAGTGGTTCGTAAAAGATGCGAAAGTTCAACACCATGCCGCAGCTCTTTTTTGAAACTAAATTTTTCTTCTATCTAAAGCTTCTATTCCATAGATTTTGGAAAGTGCTGCTCAAGATGGTTTACGGGAATCGAATATAAATCTTCCGATCTTATGAACAAAATGTAAAAAAAAATTGGGAAGGTTTCGGTCCGAAAGTGTTGAATAATTATTACTCGACAAACTTAATCCAAAGTATGTCCTACAGAGAGAAACCAATCAAGTGCTATCTAATTGAAGAAGCCCTACAGTGGAAACAGCCCAAGAATACATGCAAATTTGGTTGTATCTTTTAAAAATACCTAACACCAGAAGCCGTCGTTTGTGAGGATTTTTTGGTCCAGTTAGTTCAATAGCCTGATTTTTTGGCTTTAAATTGAGTTGAACATTTTTTATCCTAGAAAAGTAATGCCTCTGCCCCTGTAATTGGCCAACCTGAGACTCAGAAGCCGCTTGGTTTTACAAATGAGTCAAATGAAAAAAGAAAAGAAGAGCGAAGATCAAAATAATTAGCAAATAAAATTAAATATCGCACTTTTTTTATTTGACTGGATTTTTCAGAAAAAAAAATTTCTATATTTTAATGTTAGGTCACGGGTAGCATACGAAAAGCGTTGTTGTTCTATGTTGCATAACATGCAAAGCAAGGGCCGTCTCCCCTACATGCCAATGGGACACCACTGTTAATAAAAGAACATTAACATACTGTATAAAACCATTTCCAATATAATAATGCTTTGAAAGATACGTATTTTAAAAAAAACCTTTTTTTCTGCTGAAACATTTTTTGCAGTCGTCTAAAAATCACGGATTTTAACTGTTTGCACGATTATGATTTTAGTTGAATACTTTCCCTTCAATTGGAGGAGGAAGCAACGTCTAGCCACTTATTTTTTTAAATTTGTTATTCCAGCTTTTTAAAGAAAGAGAATGTTGCCGGTATAGGTATTCTTATAAATTTTATAAGTATTTTTATTTTTCTTCGATAAATAAGTGAAAAGTTTTTTTAATTACGCGCACTGCGGTAAAAAAGTGGTTTTCCGTAGATGGGAAACTTTATGGAAACCACATGGAAACCTCAAGTTTACATCATGTTTCCCCATGGTTTTCCGTAGCGGATGCTAGTTTATCCACCAAAGTTCCGTGACACGGAAACCCAATGAAAGTCATATTATACTCGTTGATGTGCAGGGCTGTACTTATGCATACAGCTTTTCAGTAGTCCGCCCTGTATTTCTTTAATGTTTTTTTTTTGGTAAGGTATCTTAATGAAAATAGAAAAATCCGGTTAGTTTATTACTCTAACGGAAATTATACAGCCTGAAGATTAAGTCTATTAGTCACGCAAGTTTTTTTTAAAAGAGTAGGCATGTCAGCAATAAAAAATAAAGTAGTGTACAACATAGATAAAGAAATGTTTGTTGAAGTATTACGACAAAGCTCATACCTTTATAATGAAATCAACAAAAACTGCACAAAAATACAATCGTGGCATTTATACAATGAATTGATTAAATATCAATTAATTCTTTTTAATAGATTGCCTTAGCATGTACTACTTTTAAAAGCCATTGTTTTTAAGGAAAACAAAATCATGCAAAAATATTATAGACTTTTTCTTTATCTAGAGCAATGGCCTTTGGAGAAAAAAAAATGGTAAACTTTTTAAAGTTTGTTAGATATTAATGTTATTGTGCATTTAGACCCTGCATTATTAGTTCATACGAAGTACCTGTATACACGGGGATGTCTCATTTAAACAAAAAAGGAAAGAAAAAAAACGTTTTATGTGATGAATTATATTATAAACATTTATCTGATAAATGTCTTTGTAGGTACGTTAGATTACAAATTTCACACAAAAACCCATCAACAATATTAAATACAGTTTTGATTTCAATTGATCTATTAACGTCATTCTAATTTAATATAATTACACACGACGAGAATTAAGTCTATTTGAATACCTATAGAAAATTATTAATTTCTAAAGAGGATAGTTTTATTTTAAATCAGTAATGAAAATTGAAATAAAAAATTTCTCAATCATTTGTCTTTTCTTTAAATTTCTTAAATGAAGGTTATTTTATAAATATTTTCTTTTGTATAACTTTATTTATGGAATATACAATTTTTTAAATAAAAAAAAGAAACACAAAACCCATCTTTTAAATTTTAAGGGGGTTTTTTCAGCCCGAGATGTGTGTTTTTTGCTCGACAACGCCCATTCCCCCTTTTTTAGGCAAAACCGTCTCAATTCACATAGAATATACAAAAAATCACAGGGGCGGGTTCCGGGGCAGTTTTCCCCCTGAAATGGCCCCGTGGGGGGGGGGTTTCCCCCTTTAACACAGGCCGACCTAGTAAATTTTTCAAAAGCTTTTTTTTTTTTTTGGGGGGGGGGGGGGGCTTTTCGGGAAAAAAATGAAAAGCAACCCCCCCCACCCCCAAATAATAAAAATAATAATTTAAAAAATTTTAAAAAAAAAAAAAAACAATTTCCCACTTTTTAATAGAAAAATATTTAGTAATAATTTTTAAACCCCCCAGCCAATTGGAGAAAATAATTTTAAAATTGACCGGTTATTTTTAATATATTAATTCATATTAAAACAAAATCTTTTTTTCACTTTTTTTAAACTTGTATTTAAAAACTTGAAAAAACTGTTTAAATTTTGACAAACCAACTGAAAATTTTTTTTCCTAAAAAATTTCCCCGGGATATAAGAAATGCCAACCTTGGTTTTTAACACAAATACCAGTAAACAGGGACCCTTAAAGTTTGTGAAAACATGTAATTATGTAAAAATAATTCTTCAATTGAATCAAAATATTTGGAAAAAAAAAAAATTATTTTTTTTTGAGGAACTTTGGGCCCGTTTCCTTTAAAAGTAATGGGAACTTGACATATTTCTTTATTTACTTTTTAATAATTTTTTTGTAAACCTTTTCTGTAAAAAAATTTTTTTTTAAAAGGCCCCCCCCTAGCTCTTCCATTTTTTTCAAAGGAACATTCATATAGACAACTTCAAGAAAGTGGGGTGGAAATGATTGGGTTTTTTTAATAACTGCATGCCTTTTTTTTTTCTATTCCCCTTTACGCATTTTATACGAGTTTACCAAAACTTATGTGATAAATCAAATTCAAAATTTAAAATTTAAAAAAATAAAATTCAGTTAAAAAAAATTTTTAAATTTAAAAAAAAAATTCTTAGCGGGGTTTAAATATTTAAAAAAATCACACAAAAAATACATCTAGTTATTTTAACTTTTGAAGTTAATTTTTTTGAAAACAGCTGTAAACACTTTTTTAAATATTTCTATAATTGGTAAAAATTTTGGTTTACGTAATTAAATATTTAACTTTTTGTAAAATAAAAAGGGAGGTGGGTTAATTGAGATATCTTTTAAATTTCCCCCGCCTTTGGGAAAAATGGGGAAAACTACACATTGGTGGCTTCCATTCGGGGAAATTTTATGGAAACCACTAGGGCCCTGTTTACATGGTTTTATCTTTTAAATTACGGGAAAAACCAAAAGGGGGGTTGTTTCCTGTGGGAATCTAATTTGGGAAAAACCGGGGTATGTTT
>NW_026928588.1:27500-34349 GCF_032062105.1 Saccostrea cuccullata | reverse complement strand
CCTGTATAGTCAGCATAAAAAAAAAAAACGTAGTACCTACGTATAGTGTAAAACACACTCCGTATTTAAGGGGATAGGGTTAGGGTTAGGGGTAGGGGGGTTAGGGTTAGGGGGTTAGGGCTAAGGGATTAGGGTTAGTTAGGGTTAGGGTTAGTTAGGGTTAGGGTTAAGGGGATTAGGGTTAGTTAGGGTTAGGGTTAGTTAGGGTTAGGGGGGTTAGGGTTAGTTAGGGTTAGGGTTAGGGTTAGGGTTAGTTAGGGCTAAGGGATTAGGGTTAGGGGTAGGGTTAGGGGTTAGGGGTTAGGGTTAGGGTTAGGGGGTTAGGGTTAGGGGGTTAGGGTTAGGGTTAGTTAGGGTTAGGGTTAGGGTTAGGGCTAGGGTTAGGGGGTTAGGGTTAGCACTCCACTCAGTTGACCCACCTATCCCCTCCACCAATCAGAACTGATCACGTGATTCCTCTCAGCCAATCAGAATCTTCCGGGCTATCTAGACCGTTTATACTACTAATATTCTTATTTTTCCTGAATTACACATAGTCTCAAGATACTCGGGTGAGCGGTATATTGCCCGGCATTCAAAAAACAAAACAAACATATACAAGAAACATATTGACGCAAGCGTCAAAAATCGGCTGCAAACCAATTAATTCTTTAATAAAACAAATAGAAACTGAATTCTTATATTTATCTGTTAAAGCAATATGAGCTGCATGTTTGACATCGGAAAAAATATTTCAAAATTGTAATTATTTATTTCAATCTTGGAAAATAGAACGTTGTTAAACTTCTGTTGTTCATATTGCTATGGAAGAACTTTTTATAAGCTTTGATTGAAGCAAAATTGAATTATTGTCGTCCTGTACAATAATGATTTCTTATATACTGCTGTATATTCGGTTATACAGAAATAATTCTTTTGAAACATTTTTAAACTTTATTTTGGTTTTATTGATCATAAAGGTGAAGATTACATACAGATTAACCATAATAACACATTTTACTAGCAAAATAGAATTTTCAAAAATGCAGCTTATATTGCTTTAATTAATATATATCCCTGTGACATTAAACATTTGAATGCGACATTCCAGGATTTTCTTCAGTACATAATACATGTACATTGCTACATGTACAATGTATTTATGCAACTTACTCATAGTCCTCTGCGTCCCCGCACTCAAACGAAAACTAGCGGAGGTTTGGTGTTTGCGTAGTTTTAACACTTAACCATTAAAACTAACGTTTAAACTTATCTAACTAAGGATAGTTTAACTTTAAATAAAACGTAACAACTATGTGGGGCTCCTCGCTCGCTCAGAGGATGTTGAAACCATAACTCCCTCTAGATCCGCCACTACTTGTTTTAATGTGTGGCGGGAAAAAGCTTGGCATATTGTAAAACGCGCTTTATCCTTGCCTGTTGGAGAAAAAAATCTCCTAATATTCTGTCTGATAATAAATTAAGATTAAGTAATATTTTTGAAAATTTTCCGTATTAAAAGTACATCGTATTTATATTTACACATCATTTTTAATTATGTATGCAACAAATCCTGTTGAAATAGAGAAAGTAAATTCGTTTATACATGTATATAATGCGGTCCTTGCTTTAGACTATGCCCATTATGTGTGCTTATTTCTCCGCACTTCAGTTACGTCGGAGTTTGTCAATCAGGATTGGATGAAACATTTAACCCATTATTTATAAAATTTTAAGTTTATGATTATTGTGTGTTTTTTGTTTAACATTTAGACACTCTTTCTTAATATTCTATTACATGAATGTTAAATATTTTTATTCAAATTGTTCTAACTCCGCAGAAACGCACGGCGACTTAAAACTTTCATATCATATAACCGACCGCCTCCTGGCGGCCGGTAATGACTTGTTTGAAAGGCATTTAAAAAAAGAGAATGACAGTGATAATGTGCAATTATGGCATTTGTCCTCGAAACGATTAAAAATGCATCTGCAGTTTTCATTTAACTTCTTATTATCTAATGAATCAACTTAAACTGAATTAAATTAAATTAATATTGTGTCATAATATAGAAGGTTACTGATGTATTGTTCTAGAGCTTGACATTGATAATGTGCAATTCTGGCATTTTACAATATATTTCTCTTTATAAATGTACGTTTAAGTCCTGGGTCCCAAAACCTTTTTCCTCGAAACGATTAAAAATCCATCTGCAATTTTAATTTTACTTTAAATTAATTAACTAATTGTGTATCTTAATATAAAAAGTAACTGATGTATTGCTCGTTTTTTCATATATAAGTAAGGTATCTTTGCACTACCTATCAAACAAAACAGTTATACCAGAAACTGTTACTAAAAAGGTAAGACAAATAATTTTTTTTTCGGGAAAAAGTTCAAGACATAATTCTGATCAGGAAATAAGAGTAATCAGAAAAGGGGGAGATTTTTCGAACTATTAAATATATCAATTTCATACTGAAAATAGTTGTTGTCGATTAATAGCACTAATTTAAATTATACTAGTAAGTTGGGATGTGTTTGGCTGACCATAAAACATAAAATGCCACAAGTCTTAATTACAAGTCTGTTATTTTCTAAATATACATACACTTGTAAACAAATCAAATCAATTATTTGCCAATTCTCAAAAAAGAGATCATTTGTTCTTTAACTCTTTGCCTATCACGCCGTCTGTGACGTAATAGTAGCATTACATTTGTTACTTTTTGATGACGTTATCCTTTTCCCCACAGCGCACTTGCGATTACGTGCTGAAAAGACGTGGTTTTGAAGATGAATATTCACACGGTGTATGTGGCAATGGTTGTTCTTTACATGTCGCCATAATATTCATGCAACCATCTTTAATGTCGAATTTAAGTATTCATGGTGATTTTATTTTGTTTAAATAATTCTTTCATGTGGAATGGCACGTACAGACTTCATTTATTATCTTAGCTTACAACTTATTCATTTTAAATTTGTAAACCTAAAACTTTAATGAAAAAAATATTTGTTTTTTCAGACAGGGTGTCATTTTATGCTCGTGTTAAACAACGACCACCCCCTTTTTTTTTTATTTCTTCGGTCCATGCATATAACGATTTTATCGAAACTTCCAGAATCTATAATTATAAATAAAAATAGAAATGAGGTCTTGAAGAGAATGATAATCACTTGTTAAGATTTTTATAGAAGTTATTTTACCGATTTTTTAGGACAAAAAAGAAGTTATAGCTTTCAGCATATTTGATTTTTTTAAATTAAGAGTTATTTGCTTTTACAAAACGAATATTGTTGGAATATATAACTTATTTTTATATTTAAGGATCGCGGGTTTACTGCATAAAAATTCTTACGGGAAAACATATCCTGAAAATTTGATATAATGTTCCTGAGAATTTACTGCGTATTATCTGCAATTTTTATAAAATTTGCCTACGTAGTTTTAATGCTATATTACTATAAACGCGGTATTGTCATTAGTACATTTTTTACGCTTTACTATTGAAATATATGGAAAAATGACGTTTTTAAGCCAATTTTGTGAAAATAGTTTCTTTTAAAAAGGCTGGATAACTTTTAAAGACGTAGACGAATTAGTCAGGAATTTCAAAATGTGAAGATGAGGTAAAATCAAAACTATTGATATAAAAAAATCAATATGTCTTCTCGCTAGATTTTTCGCTAAAAAATTCAAAGTTCCTTTTTATATTGCTGAAATGTTGCGTTGATGGCGTTATTTATGTCTACAACATCATTTGTTGAACGTTGTAACGTTTACCGTACGAATATAAATATTTTGATAAACGCAAAATTTAATTTTATTCCTCATTTAAATTATTGCGAAAATATATTGGGATGACCAGCAACTTATTTTCACTAGTATTCATTCATATTCTAATCACAGAGTCGGAATGAAGGGTATAAACATTCCTCGTGCATGAGAATTAACATGCATCGACAATACCGCAACACCGCGAGTGATAAAATATAAGTTCCTGTATTTTTAGGAAATTCATGGTGAAAAGGATTTCAGGCATAACACATAAATAAATTTGATCACTTTATTAAAAAACGGTAAAGAAAAAACTTCCAGATACTGGGGAAATTAGCCGGGGGTGGGGGTGGGGGTGGGGGTGGGGGGCAATTTCCTTTCTATATATATATTAGACGCAAGCTAGTATATAGGCTTTACTCTTTAACATTTGTTAATTTCGAATTCTCTAAATCAAATTTCCGTGCACAAAATGTAAAATACGTATACTTGAATTGAGCTTTTACACTTAGACTAGAGCTTTTGTTTAAAACTTTTAATAATAGAAAAAATACTTGTAAATTGTTTACAGTGTCGTATAGGTCTTACAGTTCAGGTGTTTGTATAAATTTGGATTTTGAAAGCATTTCACAATTTATAAGTCAGTAAAACAAGGCGACTAGATGAGATTTAGATACATAATAACCAAATAATACTTACATGTAATAATAATGATGATGATGATAAGAAAAAAAAGGAAAATGCATGTATTAAATTAAAGCGTTTTTAGTGTTGAAGATTGATTCCATCCTGAAAATTATACGTATATTTTCGCCCCAGCTATACGCATGTTTCCCCGAGTTGCAAATAACGTGCGCAAATTTATACAACCCCTCAAGTTTTCCGCTAAACAATTTTATTTATGATAACTCTTTCTGCAACCATAACTTTCACGCTGACTTATTCTGATTGACTTTTAGCAGTTTAGTAATACTAGTACTTACATTATAAATTATTCCTTTCATTCAGTATAATTGTATTTAATTTTTCCTAGGGCATTACATATACTAGTACTCACGTAATCACATGAAAGTTCAGACTGAAATTTAATTATAAAGTATGTACGAGGTTTACGCAGGGACGTAGCAACCGGGGGGGGGGGGATCCCCCCCACTTTTTTTGCCAACAATTCTTTAACTAATGAAAATGTTCATTGAAAGGCTGGTTGCCCCCCCTACTTTATACGAAAGTAAGGTTATATGAAGGAAACATGGTATTTTAAGCTTAAAAAATGGATATGGAAAGGTATTGGTAGTGAAAAAAAAGTTGCCTCTAACCCCCCCCCCCCCCCCCCCCCCCCCCCACACACACACACACACACACACACGAAATAGGATTTTTCGACTTTGGGCAATGGGCAATTTTCCTTTTTTTTTTTTTTTTTTTTTTATTTGCTTGTCAAATTTTTTAGGTAAGTCAAAAAAATTTTCCTCTGGCCCCCCCCCCCACACTTTCAAAATCGATGCTACGTGCCTGTAACGTACAATAGAATGCACTTTGTATTAATCTACTTGATTCGTACAGAAAGTCATTTGCAGAGAATTAAGCGGGAAACAACGTTGCCTTTGTGACGTAAATAACGTCATAATCAAATGTGCACAAAACAGCCGCTCGAATCGTCAAAATTGTGTACCAAAATTGATGACGAAAGCAAACCCGCGACCTACCTTAAAAGGAATAACTGTCTTATTTTTCGAATTTGGATTCGGCGTTTATGCATAAAATTATCACACAAGCCAATCCATTGATCATCTTCATGAATTTGAAAAATCTGACAGTTATTCCTTATATTTACATGCTTTGATTCCGCCTATCCACGGGCGCCAAGCCTGCTTCTCTCTAGGTGTTGTCCCGCCCTGCACGTGGTTTTTTTTGGAACCGCGCCAAAACATTCATGAGGAAATCAATTACATTTACAATTGGTAATTTTATCTCGGACAAAGACATTGGAAATGTAAATATTGAACAATAAAGTAGCGTATTGATTGTTGAAAGGGAACATTTCATTTTTTAAGTTAAAATTTAACTGATCACATCTTCTTTTTAATGTTTTGACCGATATACGGATGAGATACCGCCTTCGGACTCGGCATTAAAATAATCAGTCTAAAATTAGCGTTATATATCTAATCCATACTGGCCAATTTAAAGTTTACCGATCCGAAATCTACTGTGGTGGATCGGAATCTTTACACCTACAGGTACATGTACATGTGGACTACTAAAAAAATCATCACGTTTAAGCAGCCATGAAATAAACTTTATATTGGCTAAAGGTGAATTTAAAAAAAAAGAAAAAAAGGAGAAGAAATAAATAAAAAAATTAAAGATAAAAAACTCCATCGAATCGCAATATTTCATTTCTTAAGAATGGAATTTTAACAGAATTTTAAAAACAATGTAATAGTTTACAAGAGAGGCCAAGAACTTCTCGGACGTAGCTGTCAGTGCTGGACATTTTTCCCGATGGTGCCCGAAGTATTCCGATTATTTGTGGGGCAAATCAAGAAGTACTCCTAAAAAGGTTTTTCTGGAAATGCATTTATTTAATTGTATCTGTAGTAATTGAGAAACTAATATTAGTAGATACCTGTATTTCCACAATTTTTTCCAGATGTTGTCAAAGGAATTAATACATTTTGCATTCATTATCATATTGAACGCGATGAATTTTATGAACATGCAGAGTCGATACAGACGAAAAAACTGTCCATTTTTAGAAAACGAATAGTGTATCTAAAAAAAAAACTTGCAGAAAATAAAGTCAGATTAAGAAACATGGTATACAATAAAATTTAATCAATCACTCAGAATCTATCAGGAGTTGGTGCGTAGTAGATTCACAGATTTTTTTAATATCTATACTTTTGTGATTGCTCGGTTATCCCTATGATCATCATATTATTAAAATATATAAATTAACGGCATAAAAAACAATTGATTGTGTTTGTAAAAGATATGCAATTCTGACCGAAATAAATGTTCATATAAATTAGAATGGAGAATAAACAGATTATCTTACTATATTTCGGTAAGGAAAAAATATATT
>NW_026928588.1:0-22500 GCF_032062105.1 Saccostrea cuccullata | reverse complement strand
ATGTACATGTATTTTTTATTGCTGTGTAAGGCGGAAACAATAAGGTTGTATTTTTACGAATTTGAATTTAAATAAATCGAACATTAAATAAATTAAAACAAAGCTTTATGAACAAAACCTCTTTTCTCTTCAGTTGTATGAGTATGAATTAACTTTTTTTGTATTTTTATCCGTTCCTTATTTCGATTTCTGCACACATTTTTATCAATTATTTACATAAAATATTCATGTGTCGAATTTCATAAATTTTGGATCAAGGGTCTAATCTCACACAAGATTGGGGGATATCTACATCACCAACCCAGTGGTTCAAGTGGTGAGCTTATTTAGTGTAAAAAAAGATCTTTTTAATGTGTCTCCCATCCCAAGTGATGTCTAATAAATCGAGCGACTGGGGCATATTAGAACGAGGAAAAATATTCTTATTTGCGAAATATATTAGAATGGAATTAAAAAAATATATTATTTCTCACTTATTGTCATACCATCAAAACTTTACGCGGTATCAGAGCAGAAAACGTCAAAAAAAAAAAAACGCAATGTGCGTTAAAGTGCGTGATTTAAGGAATCACTGTCTAGTTTTGAGAGTATGCCAGGGCATCAACAATAGTGGGAAACATGGGATAATTTGCGAAGCCCGTTATGCTAAAATTATCCCATGTTTCCCACTATTGTTGATGTCCTTGGCATACTCTCAAAACTAGACAGTGATTCCTTATATTTCCATTTCATTGTGAAATAAATTTGTAGACTAAGACATTTAAAATGTAGACTAGTTTACACGAGGACTTCCATGCCAATTTCAATAGTCCTCACACACTGACGTCAAACAAAAAGTCAGCTGCACGAGATTTTCAGGCCTCCTTAGCGTCAGGCACAGAGACAGATGCGCACGAGATTTGCATGCGTATTAGGCCTCCTTAGCTTCTGACCTATCGACCTGCCTAATTTACATTCCGGCAGAATTATCAAGAAATAAATTCCCCCAACTTTTAAACAGTTATCACAGAGAAAAAAAATTAGAAATGAAAATATTGTGGGGTAAAGGTATATGCGTTAAGATGCGTGATTGTGGGGCAACGGTATATGCGTTAAAATGCGTGACTGTGGGGAAAGGGGTTAAACTATAAGATTAATTGACGAAATTTAGACTTTAAAAACGAACGGATTTTTGATCATTTACGTCATATATTCAAAATATTTAATTCCAGCCTGGTTTGATTTTTGAAACTATTTCAAAATTTCATTCGGTCAAAGTTTAAAGTTAATTATTCGATCAAATTTTATTTTCATACATATTATAAATGTAAATGACATTACCTAGAAAATATACATATCTAAATTAATTGGTTTTAGCTTTTGTACCCTTACTTCCACCCTAAATTTAGACACGGGTACAATATTTTCTAATCAAAAGTCATGTGTCGAATATCCAGCATAAAAATCCAATTAACAATTCAACATTATGATAGGTACAGAAGAATTTACATAATCATTAGACATTGTGCCATATTATAGTTAAGCAGTTTAAAAACATTAGTCATATATCATAACAAATTGTTAATACTTTTTGTACTTGTACAATCTATCCACTTTAGTTGATGTTGATACTTTTTCAATATTCTCTTACATTCTTAGTTCTGACACTGCTCTCACGGTAGAGTGGGAAGATAGGGCCTGTAAACCGGTTAACCAATCCAATTGCTTGATATATCCATAGCAGTTTTAGGCGTCTTAAGTCCTCACCGTAATTATAGTGGAATCGAGTAATAATGTAGTGTCTTATATTAAATTTCCAATTATTGGTTCATTTTAGTAAGGGCATGGTGGACATTGTCTCAGGGTATGATTAAATCTCATTTTTGTCGTTCTCCACATGTTTTTGGGTAACATATGTCAATGGGAACATAAAACTTTATTTTCCGCCCGTCGACGCCACTTCCGGTCAAACTGGAAGTAGCCAAAAATAAATCATTTTGAAGGTTTTGATGCAAAATTGAAATTACAAAATTACTGAAGACCACTCATTTCATTGCTTTCTTTTGTTGACGTCAATTCCGGTACTTCCGGTCAAAACCTTTGCAACAAGCTTGCAATGAGCTTTGCTCTAGTTTTCTTATTTTTTTCTTACCGATTTTGTGCACGCGAGTTTTCGGAAACGGCTCGATGGATTTTCATGAAACTTTCTGGTGTGATAGAATACAAAAAAATTTAGAAATTATTTTTTTTCATTTTGATGACGTCACTTCAGGTTCGGAGATTTTCGTGATTTTGTCATTGTCATTTTAGAGGGTAACTTTGTCCGGCAATATTCCCAAATACAGTCGAAGATAGAAGTATGAAATTTTCAGTGATTATAGAGCAACATTTGGATGTGCATTGAGTATATCATTGTCACCGGAAGTACGAAGCGCGATACGGTTTTAAAATAGACCTATTGTGAATTTCAAAATTTCTTACACCTTTTCTACAATATCTTTTTTATCTAGAAATATCTTGTTAAAAGATATATAACGAAAATTGTGAAAAATCCTGGGATCTTTCAAATGATATCTCTTAAAAAGGGCTGACCCCTTAAATAAGGGATCTACCGGGGCCAAAAGTTTTTTTTCTTGATATCTCAAAAAGTATTGAGAATATGAAGCAAAATTGCAAAGTTGTTCAAAATGTCAAGTTTTTTTTCTATTGAGGTCGTCAAAATACGTCCGATGACATCACTTCCGACCAATCAAAAAGTAGTCAACAACTGCAAATTTTAGCTTAACCCATTTTTGTCATTCTGCCAATCTTAAGCTTGCTATTTTTAATGAAAAATTCATATGCGCCGATAATTCATTTGCAATTACATAAAACATTTTTATCGAATAATACAATAAGGATTGTGCAACAGGCAAGGCCTATGTACACTCTCTCCTTGTCAATTCATTCCTTTGCAGTGATATATATTTATACCGTAATATTGCATTTTCAAAGGCATTGGCTTTGAAAAACTTAAGCTTGGTTATTAATTCCTAGGCCAACTTAAATAGTTTTTAATTTCACAATTTGGTGATTTTTTACAATAACTTTCATCTACTTGAATGAGAAAGAAATCTCTAGTGCAGAAATACAAAAAATATGTGGAAAATGTGATAATTTGGCACAGTTCCAACAAATTCCCTTAATGTCCAATAGTAAAATTTGACAACATTTGAAATGACCCCTAGGAAGTCGGAATAGTAAACATTCGATCTTTAAATCTTAAATTAATAAATATAACAGTAAAAATTCATTATCAAAAAATTATCAGAATTCCTGGAGCAGAAATTATTAGACTCAGTCTCAGTAGTCGTTCCACAACATTCCATTTTTATTTCTAACGCAAAATCACGTATATACTGTTTCCCTGCAATCTAGCATATTCACCACCTTTAAAAAGTTCATTTAATCTTCAATTTATTGCCAAAGTCCTTCCATTTTATACTTGATTAAATCTCATAAAATAAGAAAAGATATTTTATTATTAGAATATTGCGCCATAATATTATTTACGCTAAACTTTAGAGAATCTTGTATCATGCTACAAAGTTCTTCCGGGGAAATGGTAACGTATAATTTCTATGTCGTGGGCATAAAGTGTGAGTTGCGTCACAGATCAGTAAGTTGTTAATCAATTACGAACACGCCATAGCATTTGTGATATCTGGATAGGTTGATTCCTTAGTTTTGTTTTGGGGATTGGTGCACCGCAATAAAAAGCCTTTTTTAAAAGAGATCCTTACCTTTTAACAAAAATATTGCATAAAATAAAATCTTTAACAGATTTTTAAATGTTCGTTCACTTGATTGCACTCCTCTCATGGTTAATTTGAGAGGCTGGGCCTGTAAACAGATTACTGTATACAGGGTTATTTTCACCCCGACTTATTTTCGCCCTTTCACACTTGCAAACAATTTTGCCCTGTCTTAAATTCGCCCAATCAAAGTTTTGTTTAAGAAAATGTACTGTATTATTTGAATTCACCCCGTTTTAAATTCGCCCAAATGATAGTAGCCCAGGTTAAAGCGGCGAAAATAAAACGGGGGCGAAAATTTTCTTGTATACAGTAACACATCAACTGTATGACTTGGTCGTGAAAGTTGGCAGTCCTAAGTCGGCAAGTGGTTGTAGTGTGATCGAGTTTTTTGTGGTGTCTTGTTTGAAAGTTTCCAATTTATGGTTCATTTTGGCACTGACATGGTGTTGTCGTATGACATACTTTGATTTCCTCTTTCTTTGTTTATTGGTCGATGGCGTGGCGCAGTGGTTAAAGCGTTTGCTGTAGAGTCGCAAAGTAAGGAGTTGATCCTTATATCGCGGGTTCGAATCTACCTGTGGGATGTTGAGACCGGTCCTTCTGATAAGACCGTATAAACCGACGTCCGTGTCACAGTGGTAGCGATTTAATATGAGTAAAAAAAATCTCGAAAGGGACGTTAAGCAACATACATTCAATAAATCAATCTTTGTTTATTGTTTTAACCTTAAATAATCTTTTTCATTCTTTAATCATTTTTTTTCTTTGCAGATTGATCATGAAGATTGCCTTGTTGTTGTTAGTTGTAACATCTTGTACTGTGCAATTATCGTTTGGTGATTCAACAATGGATATGATCAAGCAGGGCATAGAAGCTGGAAATAAAATAGCAGAGTTGCTGGCAGATCAAGATGTTGCAGATTTCGGAGCATCTTTGATTAAAATTTCGGGAAAGGTGACGAAATATTTAGAGGCTTTTTCGCCCGTCTTAGGACTTTTTCAAATGCTACTTCCTGATGATCAATCTAATGAGATTGAAGAAGGATTCGCAAGGATGGATGCAAAATTCGATCAATTATTTAATAGAATTGACGACTTGGGAGACGAACAACAAAAAATATCACTCAAAACACAATTTGGAGCGTATGAAAAAAAAATAACGCTCTTTTCTAAAAGACTTGACGATTACTTGAAGTCAAAGGGAAAATCAGAAAATATATTCATGGAGACTTATGATAATAAAACCTTTGACGAAAACGTAAGGCAGTTGTATATGGCTATGATAAAACCTGCCTCAGGTCCTCTTAGTGATTCGATTCCTGCTCTAGTACGAGAGTTTACGAACGAGAATCGTAAAGATACTGAGATGGTTATGAAAAGAATACTTCATTTGATAATCCAGGGAGCCGCAATCGAAATGGCCTATTACAGCCTTACAGATGACGAAGAAAGATACAACAAAACAAAGCACGATTGGGAAGAAAAAATTTTTAAATTGATAGATCATATCAGGGAAATAGATGAAGATATGCGATACAATTACATGGATCAAGTAAAAGAGGACATTTCAGTGCTGTCAGCAAAAATGTATGGAAGATCAAATAAAGACTTTGCAGACACATTATACAAATTCCTCTCGCAGAAATATGAATGGCGTAAATGGGTAGTCGTTGTGTTTAACGCCGACGTTCCAAACAAAATTAGACTGGCCCAAAATGCGATCCAACAAACACCCCATGGCAGAAACGTTATTGTGGCAAGTTCCAGTAAAGATCGAGAACCAGATATAAGTAATACCAAACGCCTATTAAAAGGGGTTCCTTCAGGATACAGATGGAGTGAACATGTTGGATGGTGGGAAAGAGCTTGGCACTTTACATACTACGACGCCAATCAGCTGTTTAATAAAATACCAGGAAGCATCTTAGGTTCTTCGGACTATACTGTAGGAGTGGTAAGGAAATACAGGTCGGATCTTGCCATCAGTGGCGCCGCTGATAGATACGCCCTGGTTTCTAAACAAAATTATATGTATGAAACTACTAGTGATAATTTGCGTGCTGAAGACGTAAGGTTTTGGATGTTTGCTATCTTCACAGATAAAGAAGTTAAACCAGTTCGAGACGATGAAACCTAGGCCATGTCTGTTGGGATGTGAAGAAGAATAATGAGCCCTATCGAATAATGTCCGGAAGTGATCTTTCAACGACACTTGTAGAAAAAAATCAATTTTTTTGGACAAATTTTATTTTTATATATGTTAGTCCAATTAAAATTGAAAACATTGAAATTGTTCTTCCTTCGATTAATTCATGCATTTGTTTTGCCCCTGAAAGAAGGGAAGGCATGTTGATTTGCTGCTGTGTGTCGGTCTGTCGGTCCACGTAGTCTCCGTTCATTTCCTTCGCAACTGTTGCACATACTGAATTGAAATTTGGTATACAGACTAATCACATAAATATATCTAGGTCAACTTTTGTTTTGGGTACGATCGCACCATTTTGGACAGAGATTTACCCCTTGGGCTTAAAAAAATGTCAATTATTTTTAGTTTCTATCATAATTTTTTTGCAACCGATGCACATACTGAAATGAAATTTGGTATACAGATTTATCAAATAAATATCTTGGTCAGGTTCTGTTTTGGGTACAATCGCGCCATTTTTGACTGGGATTTGCACTTTTGGACCTAGAAAAAATTACAATTGTGTGTGTGTGGGGGGGGGGGGGCGCAAAAGTGTTTTACAAACATCTCTTGTTATGCCCCCGCTTGGACATAATGTGAGAGGGGGGTATTATTTAGTGAGCTCATTGCTCACAGTACCTCTAGTTTGAATAGATTTGATCTTTGTTCTTCTTGCAACGTACGAGGGTTGTCCCAAAATTTCGTAGACTGAGCTCATATCTGTTAAAGAAATTAATGTATCTTTGAAAGAAATTAAAAGAAATTAATATATCTTTATAAATTTTTTAGGGTGGATAAAGGATGTTAAATTAGATAAATTAGTTTCATCATGTTTACTTGAAAACTTTTCGAGTGATACCATTTAAAGTGATATAGTTCTGTAATACCCGGAGCAATCTGCAACGTCAAAAATACAAATGTCAACGGTTCAAATTTTTGGAGAAAATATTTCTATTACCAGAATCAAATTCTTAAATTAAACGAAACCGTTATAGTTATAAATATAAAATATAATAATTAGTATGATACTATCAAACATGTAAAAATTTAAACAAAGTATATTGTAGTGCAATTGTGTATTTGCGTCGGGTTCGGCGTCTCAGTAATTACATTATGTTGTTCTAAAATTAAACTCTGAAGCTGACGGGCGTGTTCTTGTCTTCTCCCGGGTTTTTGGAGCCAAGTGGTGCCAAACTAGGACCCACACCATTGCCAAAGCACCACATTGGTGTCAGAAGTGTTTATTAATATCATATATTTATGTGTATCCTTTTATTGTTTGGAGGAAACGCTGTTTCTCCGTGCTGAGCCAGTCCACGTGCTTGCGTTACAGAGAAGTGTGAACCCGTTCTCTGTCGGACACGCATGCATCGTACTGGGTGAGGCCAATCTGATTAATAAGTTGTTATTAAATATCAGAATTATGTGAATCCGCATTCTGTTTATTTTTCACAGTCACTGGTTAAAAAAAAAACTTAAAAAAAATATTAAAAATAAAAATTGCTATAACAGTATTCTTTATAAGTCATATATATTTCAGTTATCGGTTTTATGTCAAAAATAAATTATCTTCGTTTTGATGAGCTCAAAAAACATAACAATTTTTTTGGAAAAAAATCCACTGCCGTCAACTTCCTGTGAAAAGCTACCAGTACTCATTTCAGATAGCCTTGGAGATACATTGAGAAGAAACAGAAATTCTTCAGGAATTCCACTGCAGTTTCTAACGTACCCAGGGGCAACGACTGCAAGTGCTATTGACAAGGCAATTCCGGAACTTGAAAAATTATTCCAGGAAACTAGACCACTTGTTGTTTACGTTCTATTGGGAGTGTTTGACATTACACAGAAAGTTGGACATTACAGACATAAGCACATAGAACTGCGTTACAATAAAGTAGGTTCAGCAACTGCTCACATATTAGAACAATTTCAAAGACTCATAAAGTCTGTAACTTCGAAACAAGGGTCATTAAAGTTCATTACCATTCCTGTATACTCAGCTAAGGCATACAACTCCCATCTTGGTCATAGACATAGACATCCTGAATCTTTCCAAAGTACTGATAATCAAATCAAAGAGGAGGTAACGCTACTCAATCGCAGTATTTGTGAATTGAACGACACATTAGGCAGGAATACTCTCCAGTTTCACTTGGATATTGTGAAGGTCAGGGGTAAGGGTAGACAATCCATTAATTTACATCTCCTGAAGGACGGTATACATCCAGATCATTTATTATCAAGGAAGTGGATACGACGACTAGAATTAGACATTGTTAAAGAGTGTTGGAGTGACCCTACGCCTGACGTGTTAACAGTTTCAGTGGACCCACAGGAGTTGCTCAACTTGTAAAGATGTCAAAAAACGAGGCTAGTCAGGAGGAAACAACAGCACAGAAGACTGGTATCATCGGAGAATTGCAGGAAGACCATAACACATCAATGCCATTGGTGGAAGAAAAGACCATTGCTGTACTAGAGAGGGTTGAATCAGAATTAGGGGGCCTCTCAATTCATGTCAGAGAAATGACCAATGCCTTACTACGCAGGCAAGATGAAGCAATGGAGAAGCAATCTGAAATGATGCAAGAACAGGTACGGCTTTTCTCCGAAATGACTGAAACTTGCACACAACTTCTAGAGCGCTCAATGAGCCGAGGGGACAGCCCCAGGCAGGCGCCAATACCTAGTCAAAATCTTATGTCAGGACTGATGTGCAGTCGAGGGGACAGCCCCAGACTGTCACGACCAGACCAAACATACATATCAAGAAACTCAGGCATAATGGGAGGACAAAACTTAAGGCCAACTACCTCTACTCCTGTACCTGGTTCAAGTGGTGTGCCATTTCAGCCAGTATTGGACACTACATTAGCAATTTTGAAACAAGCCGTTACCCAGCTTCAGTAGGACAAGGAAGGCAAGAATATTTGCCTCGACAAAAATTACCAACATTTGATGGTAGTGGAGAATGGGAAGGATTTTTAGTTCCTTTCCACAGAGCAGCTCAACGTTATGGATGGTCAGCAGAAGAGAAACTGGACCGTTTCATTGAGTGCTTAAGAGGCCAGGCATCTAAATTTTTATGTAGCCTGCCATCTTCAGTTCAGAATGATTATGCTAGATTACTCAAGCACATGGAAGATCGCTTTAATAGAAAAGACCCTCCAACCACTGCAAGAAAGCGATTGGAGGAAATCAGGCAAAAATCAGAGTCAGATGACGAATTTGCTGAACAAGTCAGACGCTTGGTTTCCAGAGCATTCCCGTCAGTGAGCATTGAACTTCAAGAGGAAATTGCAGCCGAATCCTTTTTAAAAGGATATAAAAATCCAAGGATAGGATACGAGGCCCTGAATAAAATGCCTAAAACTATTACAGCAGCACTGGATATTGTTATACAACTTCAGCACAATTACAGGGCTACATTAGGCCGTGAAGATTTCCAGCACCGTCGCTATTCTAGGAGAGTATCCTGGTATGATGACTTGCATACAGACAGACGAGAAGAAGGGGATTCTGGTGAACAAGTTAGAGCCTTGTCAACTGCTGCATCTGGAGAGAAAACATTGAAGGAAGAGATCATGGAACTAAAAAAGTTAATAGAGAGAAAAGTAGCATTGAATTAATCATCGCAAAGATCACCATCTCCTCAAAGAGGTTGTTATAAGTGTGGTGATACAAACCATTTTCAGAGAAATTGCCCCAGATCGCCATCACGCTCACCAGATAGAAAAGCTGACGCATCAGTTGAGAATGAAGATGAAAAAAAAGATGCTCAAAATTGGAAAAGAGGAAGTGGGATCATCAATCAGAGTCCCAGTTCAAATTAACAGTCATAAAACAAAAGCAGTTATTGATACTGGTGCAGAAATTACAGTTCTATCTCAAGACTTTGTTAAAAAAGTAGATGTGAATTATTCTTGCTCTGACGAGGTCACACTTCTTAATGCAGAAACTAGCAATAAGATGATAGCAGTAAATAATATCAGTGTACGCATTAACTTGGGCAAGTCAACAACCAATTGGAAAGTGTGCATTGCTCCAATCCGTGATGATGTTCTAATTGGAATGGATTTATTGATGGCTGTCGATGCTGTAGTCTTAGCAAGACAGGGGGATTTATTAGTGAAAGGGGAACTTGTCCTGGGGAATACTAATACTTCAGATCAAGTACATATAGCAAGAGTAAGTGTCAGTTCAGCAACCACACTTGCCTCAATGAGTGAAACAATAGTCACAGGTTGTTTGGACAAACCTGACAATGAGCTGGTTGGTGTGCTGGATCCTGCATCTCTGAAGAATGGAGCTCACACAGGATCTGTGCTTGTAAACATGACCGAAAACATCCCTGTACGCATCCTTAACCAAATGAGGTCAGACTAGCTGCAGGTACACACTTCGGGAAGTTAGTTGAAGCCGAGACAGATACTGATAAGAGCCCCATAAACAAAGAGGTACCAGACCAAAAATGCTTAAACCAAGTACCAAATCACTTAACAGGGCTTGTTGAAAAGTCCATAAAGGGCCGTACAGAATCAGAGTCTCGTGAAATAACAAGTTTACTGATTGAATTTCAAGACGTATTTGCTAAGGATGCCAATGATGTTGGATGCTTTTCTCCAATATCTCATCAGATCGCAACTGGCAATGCAGCACCTGTTCGTCAGCCTGTTCGACGCACACCATTAGGATTCCAGAACGAAGAAAAGCAACACCTACAAGGTCTTCTTAACAGTGGAATTGTGGTCCCATCTAGATCTGACTGGGCTTCTCCTGTGGTATTGGTAAGAAAAAAAGATGGTGGCGTCAGATGGTGTATCGACTATCGGAAGTTGAATGACGTAACCCGGAAGGACTCTTACCCCTTGCCAAACATTGAAGAATGTCTGGATACCCTGGCAGGAGCTACTATTTTCTCAACTATAGATTTACAGCAGGGGTACCACCAGATTGAAGTGGATCCAGAAGACCGTAGGAAGACGGCATTCATCACACGCTATGGGCTTTTCGAGTATACTCGCATGCCGTTTGGGTTGTGTGGAGCCCCAGGTACGTTCCAAAGGGCTATGGAATTTGTGCTGAAAGGACTTCAATGGGACATGGTTCTGATATACTTAGATGATGTCATTGTGGCCAGTTGTGGAGTAGAAGAGCATATAACCCACCTAAGAGAAGTACTGGAAAGATTCAGGGAAAGTAATTTAAAGCTAAAGCCATCAAAATGCTGTTTCTTTCAGGAAAGTGTTATTTTTCTTGGACACCGAATCAGCAAAAATGGAGTGGAGGCTAACCCAGAGCTTACCCGCATAGTCCAGGAATGGCCAAGACCTGAATCTGTCAAGGATGTCCAGTCCTTTCTCGGCTTGACAATTTATTATCGTCGGTTTGTTGATAAATATGCAGAGATTGCAGAACCACTCTACCAGATAACTAAGAAGGGAAAGACTTTTGATTGGGGATCTCATCAGCAAGAAGCATTTACCACACTGAAAGACAAGCTGGTATCCCCACCCATACTGGCTTACCCTATGACTAATCGTACTTTTGTCTTGGACACAGATGCTTCTAACTATTGTATAGGAGCTGTTCTTTCACAGCATCAAGATGGCAACGAGAAGGTTATAAGTTATACAAGCAAACGTCTGGGTCCTTCGCAAATTAAGTATTGTGTTACCAGGAAGGAACAGCTTGCTATTGTTACTTTCAACCAGAAATTTAGACATTATCTGCTTGGAAGGCAGTACATTGTTCGAACTGATCATGGCTCCCTTACCTGGCTTTACCGATTCAAAACTCCACAGGGGCAGCTCGCACGTTGGCTCGAGCATTTGAGTCAACTTGACATCATCTTCCAGCATCGAAAAGGTGTAAATCATTGCAATGCTGATGCATTGTCTAGGTATCCCATGACAGAACCAAGTTGTGAATGCTACCATGTTGGGTCACACCTGTCAGATTTGCCATGCGGTGGTTGCAATCATTGTTTGAAAGTTCACCAGGAATGGTCTAAATTTAGCACAGATGTTGATGATGTTCTACCCCTTGCAATTAAAACTGACTCTGACATGACTTTTGAAGGGCACAGTGCCCACAAAAGCACACAGGAGTCTAATTCGGATCAAGATACTCAGGACAGCTGTTTTGGAGGACACGGTGTCCACAAACAGAGTCCTGAGTACGACAGTGAAGACGAGTGTTTAGACGTGCGTTGCCTAGAAGAAGACTCATTTGAAGAAGAAAATGGAAGAACCATTTCGTTGGATGTTTATACTAGCAAGGTGTTGGAAGAAAAACAAAGAAGCGACCCTGAGCTCTGTACTCTACAAGTGGATGGAAGAAGGTTTTCCATCAGACCGTGGAGAATTGTTCTCGGAATCACCTGCATTGAGGCATTACTGGTTGACAAAAGACAATCTCCTTCTTGAAGATAACTGCTTGTTTTACTGTTGGGGATTTCCAGAAGGAAATAGAAAATTGTTCATTGTTCCTGATGTGTTGAAGAAAGAAATATTGGAGATCGCTCATTGCTCCCCATTGTCTGGCCACCCAGGTATCAAACGTACCATACAACGCCTGAGACAAAGCTGGTATAGCATGACAGATTATGTTACCACCTATGTGAGATCATGCGAAATTCTGATGATGTCACAATTCTACTGAAGTCATGATGACATCAGGTGAAAGATTTATCTCTGGAAATCCAACTCGGCGGCAATAATTGCATGTAAATTTTCCAAGGATGGGTAGCAAAAACTATACCCCGGGGTTTAACTTTGCTATGCTTGGATTATAAAGGATAGTTATTTTACCTTCTGAACTTTATATGGGAAAGATTTAACAGAAGTATAATCATACTTATTATTCAAATGTGTAAAAAAAAACATTTGACAAAATCTGGTTTTTGATACCGTATCTTGGGATACTTTTATTTTTCATAAAAAGGCATTGATCTTAAATTCATCATATTTTAGATAAGATATAAGTGCAAGTTTCGTTTTTGTCCATGTGATAAATTTTGTAATAAAATACAAATATTAAAACAGTTTTGTATTATATACAGTCCGAGCTGTACACAGTCACTCAAATACTATATATGAATGAGTGCCCGAGGCTGAAGGATATATGGAATTGAACCGGGACCAAATCCCTGAACATCTTTATTGGACCAGGAAAACGAATTCATTTCCTATGTTACCAGTTACCAATTTTTGTTACTCCAAAGGTCAATCAATGGTGTTTACAATGTATCATGACCTCATAATATTTGCGTTGTGTTATAGAATTCATGCATTGTGACGCCACGTTATTTACCCCCGGACCAAGGCGGGAGTACTTGGTTTACTTACCAATTAAATGTCGTGTTACAAGTGTCTTCCCATAATTTTTCCTTAAAATAGAAAATTTGGTGTAATGACTTTTTTTTCTATTTTGATAAAAATTTGTGGGAAGACACAAGCTTGGTATAAAATAAAGAACAGAATTCAACTTTTGTGGTCTGACGTAGTACGTATTTACTGCGTTTTTTCTTTCCATTTTTCAGGTAACAGGATGACAAACACGGGATTACATTACATTGACCTGCACGGTATGTATTTCAGTACCCCCGACAGAGACAACGATTACTGGAGCAGAGGAAGGTGTGGTAATTTAGGCGGCTGGTGGTTTAACATATGCCACCATGCCTTCCTCAACGGTCCCTGGGGTAAGGATTACTGGAAAAAACCCTGGAATCCTCCGATTAAGAATGGAACGTCCGTAAAGGAAACGTTGATGATGGTCAGACGCCACTAGGTAAGTCAATCATACATCGGGATCACGGAAGGTGTGTCCGGACAAGGGGGGATGTTTACTAGTCCTATGCACCTGATCCCACCTCTGAAATACCCTTGGGTATATTTTTTGCTCTGTTCAAAGATCAAGCATTTTAAAAAAACATTGTTTTATGTCCATTTTAAAATAAATGATGTGTTTTATATCATTTTTACTTACATCTTAAAACATGTGTTTTACAATGTACATATTTGGGTTTGGGAGTCAAAAGAATGTTTAATTTTACTTTAATACTTCTAAGTTATTATTTCTATTTTCTTAACAGATGAGGAACATAACAGAAAGAAAAAAATCCACAAAGGAAAGTAAAAGTAAATATGCGTGAGATCAGAAGACACTAAATACTAATTTGGTACAAGCAACGTTTATGAACCATTTTTTGATGTATAGTATTTATTACATTTGTTGTGTTTTTTTTACTAACTCAACAGTGACACTTATTTGGATTTCCATTAATTATTATGCGAGGAAATGTACGATGAGAAAATTGTTTAAAAGTAACTTGACCATTACCTAATCGACGAAAAATCCAATTACTGTGCGTGACTCTTTTTTAATAAAACATATGTTTCAGTTCTATGAATGATTTGTGAATGCGCTAGTCCTTTCATTATATACTCCTACGTGACAAGTTTGTGTGATTTACGCATTTATACCCTAGTTTATTTACCGGTATGCATCTTTTTTTCATTTTGAGACAGAATGAATTTTAATAGCTTAAATAATAAAAAATATAGTTTCGTTCCCAACGAATTCAGTAGGGAAATACTTCCCTGACAAATATATATTCTTCTTCAATCTCAATTATAATATTGACACATATTATTTGATCAATACATATATCCTTGTGTAAAGATCAAGATAGCAGAACATTCCGTGGTCAAGTTTAGATGAAAAGATAAACAGTGATCGACCTGAAAAAACAACACAACTACTGGAATTTTATGAAGAGACTTACTTTTACAATCGACGGCTGACTTCTGCAATTTAAACAGAGACCTACTCCAATGACTAAAATGTAAAAGTCAGCTTCGAATGTAAAAGTAAGTCCCCTCATAAAACTTCACTAGTACACTAACAACAAAGCATACCTTAACTGTTTGATAGGACACAAATTTCATACGAACTATCACGGTTGTTATACTACGTCTTTATGATAAACACGTACTGTAGAATGTGACGGGGATGCTTTTTCTCTAACCAGAAGTTTGATCTCGTCATCTTACCATTTTATATTAATAGTTAGTATGACAAGGAGCAAACGCCGGATGTGACTGGTCAGCAGTGGATGCTCACTACTCCATGTCATCAAATACATGCACCTTTGATGTTTCGGAGGTCCCTGTTTGCTCTACTCCTGTTTTGTATTATTTTTATGGACTTTGATATCGAATACTGTTCGCTATCTCCATATCCTTCATGAATGATTTTTAAGCGGTTAGCTAGCTAACCGCTTTATGGCATGGGCTCCTAAAAACCGGAAACTTCCATAAGGCGCTACCTATCGACATCGCTTTATCGCACGTAACCTTATCCTTCTGCAACCAAAACCGGAAACTTCCACAAGGCGCTACCTATCGACAACGGTAACTTCAGCAAAGCGCTTCATATGATTTGTATACTGTATAATACGCCCCCTGGTGAGAGATTGACAATATGCTGTGTATGAAGAGTGGCTATTATAACGATTATATCGAATTCGTATTATTATTTACCAAAGCATTGACAATACTTAGAACACTAACTTCAAAGAACTGAGAATTAGGTCCTTATTACATGTACATCGTGCGATCGCGATTTATAGCAACTGTTAGTTTATTTTTGAAAGTTGAACGATACGGTTAATTATACAGCAGATTGAAGGTTATCACATACTGCAAAAAACATCACCAAATCTCTCGATCGAGTTTGATTTTCCTTGCCAAAGTATTAAGAAACACCATTTATTAAGTTAAGTAATACCTGAAAAACGCTTTTATAAAAACACCGAATGCATCTGTAAGTTTTACACTTTTTGTAACGTTTTTATGGAAACAATAGGATTACCTCCACATTGAAACGTTTGTTTTTCTTCTCTTTTCTTCTCTGTCTAATAAACAGATTACTGTATCAAAGCTCTGCTCCCAGGGGTAAATTCTCTACTCCGTCTTTGATAATTTATTACAAACGATCATAAGGGATCACTTACTTTTAGTTTTGAAAAAAATAATGGGGCACTTAAAGTAGTAAAATTAATTTTGAAAAAAAAAATGGAGAAATATACTGTAAACCAACTTTTATCCGCGTGCGAGAAATTTACGCGAAGTTCGCGAGAGCTTCGTCATCGCGAATATTTCTCGCCGCGAACCGGTCCTTATTGTATAATTGTCTGTTTAAAACAGATGCAAAAAGGCTTGATCGCGAAAATTATTCGACGCAAACTAGTTTATCACTGGTAAATCGCGAAATAAAGTCGTCGCGAATAAAAGTTGGTTTACAGTATATCAATTTTAATCAGGATTGTGATCCTCTTCTAAAAATCAATCGATATTATTATTCACAGAAGAGTGAGGTTTGAAAAATCTTGGCAATTCGCAAAAATTTAAAATATATACTTAATGCTTATTTATAAGTTTTGAAAATTTGATCAATTCCTAGGGAACGTATTATGCTGTGAAAATACTTTTTAAATTTGAATTTGTCCAATTTTTCGATTATTATTTTGAGCTTTTGAGAAGAATTCAATTAAAATACAGGTGTTTAGAGGCACATTGATAGAAAAAAATCAGTGTATATTGTTTAACCGACATATTGAAGAAAGTGACACTACACTGATTTTTAGTGTACATTTGAATTTTTAAATACTAGTATTGATCGATTAGACAACTTTCCTTTTCACGTTTTATTTTTAGAACAATATTGCATGAAGAGTATTTGGCAAATACACATTATATGTCCTTATCTAGACATATTGTGCAAGACTTCTTTTAAATGATTCTCATATACCATTTACTTTATTCGAACATTTACTTGTTTGAAAAGTCAATAAAGTACATTTCATTAAGCTTGATAATCTTGTTTACTCGCCAGTCTTCCCGTAGTTTATAATATTACTAAACGGAAGTATTCAGTATCTGTATCAAAATTCAGAATGATCAATGGTCGATTTAAGAAGAAAAGCTGACTCCTGAAAGTTCAAGAGGTGGGATCCGTTGCCTAGAAGAAGTAAGCATCCCTCGTTGACAGGTTAATTATATAGCCGCGATGAGCCTACACAACTGAAGCTCTCTGATATCAATTCACTTACAAAGTCTCTGCTTAGCCATCCTTTTTTCTATGACTAGCCAGCTGTAGATCTACATTGTACACTACTCAAAATCCATTAATCTAAAGAATTTAACTTGTCATTTTTTTAGTTGTTTGCTATAATAGGCTTTACAATTACCTAATTTCAGATTCAATAGAGCATAAAATACAATTAAATTTTCAACATCAACATAATTGTTTTCATCCAGAGAACAATTGGATGCCATCAAGATAGAACTTTTAAAAATGCACTTCCTGTCTTTCAAACTGAAGAAATCTCATGTTTAAATTTTGAAACATGCATTTCAATCTAATTAAAATTTATTTAAATGTTCCAAATCCGCTACCGCTTCTGAAACATCTAACATCCTATTCGTGGTCACATCATAGCGACCTTTCGATTATGAATACATGTACAAGTAAACACAATCACTTTGGCCATGTAGATTCAAGCCTCAGTAAACAATTCTCAAATTAATTCCACGGCTACATATCATCATTATTGATACTGTCTTACGTTGAATTAAAGTAATTTTGGAATAAATTTCATGTATAGTCTGCAGTCTGGCATCTGAACGTGAATAATGCAAACGAAAGAGCACAAACTATACAAGATATCCCACACGTCATACATAACACAGCTTTTGCAATGCATATTTTGTTGACTACAAAACTCCTCGGGTGTTTTGGTTTGGTGGTGAAAACAAGAAACCCATCTGAACTATAAGCCAAGATTTCGGAGGAAACATTTTCTTTTGCTAATCGAAGATTCACTCTTACATGACCCCAAATAGGATGTTGTTAGATGTTTGAGAAGCAGTAGCGGATTCGGAACATCTAATTTTAATTAGATTGCATCCATCTGTGACATCAGTTTGGAATGTTATTGGTTTTACTATTAAGTAAAGTATTACAAAAACAGAATGTCTGGGTTTTTTTTCTCTGATGACATTGGACAAAGATACGCATACTTAAATATCATCATTTTATGCACTTTTGTCGGTACATATTAGATGATTTCAAGCATGCCAATCGCTTTTCAGTACTTTCAGTACTTTGATTTCTAACAGGTTTTGTTTCCTATTCCTATCTCCTATTTGTTCAATTTGCTTACATTTAGTTGTACGAGAACCAGTTAATTAGGTTAAAACTTTTTTTTTTCTTTTTTATTTTAAAACTTTTGTCTCAGGTAAATTTCACTAAGATACACTCTTATTTCTTATCATACTTTCATCAAACTTTTTAAAATATCCAACTTAAAAATATTCTTAGTATTGAATATAATTAAACCTAAAATAGCACTGGGATACATTCTTACATAAAATATTGAGATAAGGAACAGTAATAAAGCTCAAAAGCACAATAAAAATAAAGAATAAAAATTTGGAGAATCAATACAAAAGCGGACTACATAAAACATCAAGATGTGAGATCAGTCAGTGGTAGTGTAGGCATTCTCTGTCGTGTGTTTCATGTCATGAACGAACAAACAGTAAAATTGTTCTCTATTCAGTTTAAAATCACTTCCTAATCAACAATTCCTACAAGAAGCCTCAGTTAGAATTCTACTTAGTGAATAAAACATTATATTTGCTGTTAATATCATTGTATGGACCATACAAATTCCCTTACTTGTGAAGCAATATACCCTTATTACCTGAATATGGGGTTTACGCCTATTCAATACGAAACATGCTATACGTATGAACAATTTCTAAAAATGAGGCAAGCTACTGACAAACAAAAAGAAACAAGGATATCTACTCGTTTGACGTCATCATTTCATAATTTTTTGCAATGAAATTGTCAGCAAATACAATTTTTCATTGAATCAAAAATACTTACTTACGTTTTTCATACTAATTGTTAGTCCATTATTAACACAATGAATTGACGACGAATATTTCCGTTATTTCACGAACATGACAAAGAGCATACGGCGGGAGTAGCGGGTCAGCAGTGGACGTTTTGAGCGCTGACTGTTATAGTGGACGGTTTACTTTTACACTAGGACAATGTACGGAAGCTATTTACGATATAAATACTTAGCTTTACATTTAATTTAACAAAATTATCCGTCGGCAGGGGATGCTCACTCCTCCATGGCACCCGATCCAACATCTGATGTTTCGGGGGTCTGTGTTTACTCTGTTCTTATTTTGTTTTGTTTTATGGACTTTGAGATTGAATACTATTATCCTTTTTCAATGCACAAATGTGTTGTCCTTGAAGAAAACCACCCTACCATTAACTCCCGGTCTTCACATGTTAACGCCCCTAACACCATACCTATGACCACTAGAAAGGTTTTCTTATGCATTATCAATTTTGTTTCTCCGTACGATACAGTTTTAAATGTCCAGCTTAACCGTCAACTGAAAAAAGTCCGTGCTTCTCACAAAAGTTCAGTAGATGCTTCTTCCTCCATGGCACCTGACCCCACCTCTGATGCTCTGGATGTCTGTAATTTCCCTGCTTAAAATTTATATTTTGAAATAATTTTTTGAGCTTGAGTACTGTTCAGTACGTCCATATATTTCTTCGAAGGTTTAAAAAAATTTCCTTTTTCTAGGCTCGTCTACTTTGGGAAATCTAAGATACTAATAATTTTGATTTTTTACATATTTTGTTCTAAAATCTAATTTTTTTCAAAACATGAGTTCCTTTAAATATGAATTGACAATAAAATTAACTGAGTTGTTATTGTCTAACATTTTCTAAAGAAATAACCAACACAATTAAGCTCGAGTACTTACCATCGTCTGTAAATTGAATGTCAAATAGTTTTATAAAGAATTTTTGTGTGGAACATCAAAGGTGGGATCAGGTGCCACGGAGGAATGAGCATCCCCTGTTGACCGGTCACACTCACCGCGTGCTCATTGTCATTCTCGGGAAATGAATTTAGTGTATAAATAGCTAGAAAAATATGACTAAACAAGAGGCCCATGGGCCACATCGCTCACCTGAGAAGCTTTGACCATTCTGTTCTTTACCAGATTTCCCCCTTGTTATACATAATGCATCCCCACCCTACCCCATTGATCATAATTTAGACATTTTGAAATCTACACTACCCCACGATCCTTCCATTGGCACATATGTTTCAGCTGTTTTGGCCCAGTGGTTCCTGAGAAGAAGATTTTCAAAGATTTTTCCTATATATTTCGTGTAAAACTTTGATTCCCCTATAATGTCCCCGCCCTTCCCCTGGGGGTCATGATTCCTACAATTTAGAATCTACACTACACAGAATGCTTCCACATAAGCTTCCCTTTTTCTGGCCCAGTGGTTCTTGAGAAGAAGATTTTCAAAGATTTTTCCTATATATTTCTATATAAAATTTTGATTCCCCATTGTGGCCCCGCCCTTCCCCCAGGGGTCATTTTTTGAACAATTTAGAATCTACATTATACCAGGATGCTTCCACATAAGTTTCAGCTTTTCTGGCCCAGTGGTTCTTGAGAAGAAGATTTTCAAAGATTTTTCCTATATATTTCTATGTAAAACTTTGATACCCCATTGTGGCCCCGCCCTTCCCGCGGGGGTCATGATTCCTAAAATTTAGAATTTACACTACCCAAGAATGCTTCCACATCAGTTTCAGCTTTTCTGGCCCAGTGGTTCTTAAGAAGAAGATTTTCAAAGATTTTTCCTATATATTTCTATATAAAACTTTGATTCCCCATTGTGGCCCCGCCCTTCCCCTGGGGGTCATGATTTGAACAATTTAGAATCTAAACTACACCAGGATGCTTCCACATAAGTTTCAGCTTTCCTGGCCCAATGGTTCTTGAAAAGAAGATTTTCAAAGATTTTTCCTATATATTTCTATGTAAAACGTTGATACCCCATTGTGGCCCCACCCTTCTCCCGAGGGTCATGATTTAAACAATTTAGAATCTACATTATACCAGGATGCTTCCACATAAGCTTCAGCTTTTCTGGCCCAGTGGTTCTTGAGAAGAAGATTTTCAAAGATTTTTCCTATATATTTCTATATAAAACTTTGATTCCCCATTGTGGCCCCGCCCTTCCCCCGGGGGTCATGATTTGAACGATTTAGAATCTACACTACCCCAGGATGCTTCCACATTAGTTTCAGCTTTACTGGCCCAGTGGTTCTTGAGAAGAAGATTTTTTAATGACCCAACCCTATTTTTGCCTTTTCTTGATTATCTCCCCTTGCGAGGGGATATGTCCCTTCATTTTAACAATTTTAATTCCCCTTCACCCAAGGATGCTTTGTACCAAGTTTGGTCAAAATTGGCCCAGTGGTTCTTGAGAAGAAGTCGAAAATGTGAAAAGTTTACGGACGGACAGACGGACGGACAGACGGACAGACAGACGGACGGACGGACGGACGACGGACACAATGTGATCAGAAAAGCTCACTTGAGCCTTCGGCTCAGGTGAGCTAAAAATGTCAGTCAGCATTTGACTTAATGGTAAATTGTATTTGCTGACAGGGTCATTGTATCGACCATAGAACTTACGAAATGATGACTTTAAACGAAACTGTTGATATTCTTGTTTCATCAACTTGCTTGTCAATAATTTACCTCGTTATAGAAATTGTTCATACGTAGAGCATGCTCTTGCGTATCGAATCAAATTAAGTATATATACTCTGTATGCAGGTGATGAAGGTATATTGCTGCATAAGTAAGGAAATCTGACGATAGAAAAGTTAAAGTCATCTCCTTTCTGAATACAGAAGGATATATAGTTTTCATATTCCCCATCAATCTTTTAATATGTAACTTTAACATCGATCTGATACATTTGTTCCATTCTGACAAGGTGTCAACGTCTAATATAGATTAAAAGGGAAAACTGAAGGCATTTATTGAATGGAAACAAGTATACTGAAAGGAAAAAGAAACGCAGGGTAGCATAATTGTCGATAAAAATTTGACCACAAGACCGAAAATTACGAAAATTGGTCAGATGGGAAATTTAGTCACTGTCCATCAAAATCAGTATTCAGAATTACTCAACCGTAAAATTTATGACGTCACGTACGGAAAACGCTAAAAAGCCCAAAACACGTGCAATTTGATAACGACATGTTTGTTCACAAATCTTGGTGCATTATTTGATGCAGATGAGGTATGCACATCGTTTTTCAACATTAAGGGACATTATGAATTTATTGCAATCTTGGCACAGTTTACGGAAGTTCAATGGGGTCTTGTTTTCGAATTGCCTAATTAATGAAAAAGGCAACAACGGTTTACTAAGCAGTCTCTTGTAAATTTTCCCTCATAAAACTTTTTAGCCGTTGTCAGAGAGGGTCTGGAGTGGATTTCAATCAACCGTGAAGCTGACGTTAACGCAAAACAGAGCCATGTTACGAGCGGGTTATTCATCCTGCCATCTCTTAAATCGCCACCTTACTACCACAAAAACAGCCAT